>NC_141015.1:4488787-4628020 GCF_052327205.1 Somniosus microcephalus
GGGAAGAGAGAGAGAGAGAGAGACTGGGGGGGGAGAGTGAGACGCTGCCGTGCACCTGCTCCCCACAGCTCCATGCCGCCACCGCCGCACCAGCCTTTACTAAGATGGCGGCGGTAGTGACACTCGGCTGAGGCCCACCCCTCCAGCCTTCACAAAGATGGCGGCGATCGGGGGCCGCTTCTTGACTGGGGCCGGGAGGTGCCTAGCTCGGGCGTGGGTGTGGAGGAGAGGCCGAGGCTTCGAGCCCTACCTGGAAAAACGGGGAAAGGTAGGAAAATTAATGAGATTAGATAAAAGATTTAGAAAGTAATTAACTTTTTAAAAAACAATATGTGTTTTAAAAGCAACTTTTTTTTTAAAGACGCAGAAAGCGGGAAAAAGCAATGAAAAGTTTGGAATCAAGATGGCGGCGACTCACCTCGGTTCAGAACGATAAGGCCCGCCCACACACGCACCGATTGGTCGACCATCAGGTCACCGAAGCGTAGGATTGGTCAATCGTCCTGTCACTCGACTGTAGGAGGGCCCGCCCGCACCCGCCAGGAACCCGGCGTACGATTGGTCGACCTCGACTTCACTCTATTGCTAATCAGCGGATAATGAGATGCTAATGAGCAGAATTTTGAACGTTTTTTGTTGTCCGGCCGAAATGTAAATACGCTTACGACCGTTTTGGAATCGTAAGCTTTCTTTTGATGTAATGCACGCGTAGGTACGCTCTATAACTTTCGAGTGTATAGCCGGACAGACGCACACCGAAGGACAGACAGACAGATAGACAGACAGACAGACAGACAGACAGATGTATCCATTTATATATATGCTATAACTGTCACTTTATGTTATACTAGCTGGAGTGCCCGGCAGTGCCGAGGGTCTTTTGAGGGCATGTTGTTGTTGGAAGAGAGAGAGAGAGCGACTGGGGGGAAGAGAGAGAGCGTCTGGGGGGAAGAGAGAGAGCGACTGCGGGGAAGAGAGAGAGCAACTGCGGGGAAGAGAGAGAGCGACTGCGGGGAAGAGAAAGAGCGACTGGGGGGAAGAGAGAGAGTGACTGGGGGGAAGAGAGAGAGCGACTGGGGGGAAGAGAGAGAGCGACGGGGGAAGAGAGAGCGCGACTGGGGGGAAGGGGAGGGGAGGGGGAAGGGAGGGGAGGAGGGGGGAAGGAGGGGGGAAAGAGGGGGGGAATGGGGGGAGGGGGAAGGGAGGGAAGGGGGGAGGGGGTAGGGGTGGAAGAAGGGGAGGAGAAGGGGGGAGAAGGGAGGGGGGGAGGGAGGGGGGGTGGAGGAGGGGGGGAGGAAGGGGAGGAGGGGGAGTCCCCGTGCCCCGCCCCCCGATGTCCCGCCCCCCGATCTCCCGTCCCCCGATCTCCCGATGTCCTGCCCCCCGATCTCCCATCCCCCGATCTCCCATCCGCCGATCTCCTGATGTCCCGCCCCCCGATCTCCCAATGTCCCGCCCCCCGATCTCCCACCCCCGATCTCCCGATGTCCTGCCCCCTGATCTCCCGATGTCCCGCCCCCCGATCTCCCGTCCCCCGATCTCCCGATATCGTGAGCCCCGCCCCACAATGTCCCGAGCCCCGCCCCGCGATGTCCCGAGCCACGCCCCCCGCCCTCCCCGAGCACCAGCCTCCCGCTCTCCGGAGCCCCGCCCTCCTGAGCTGGTTTCAAGACCGCCGATTGCGGCTGTGAGAGACGGCCGGCGGGCCCGGTTGCCGGGGTAACCCTTCCCGCTCTCCAAGACCCACCCGAGATCCGCACTCCCGAGAGCCCCGCCCCTCCACCAGAGCTGAGCGGGCAACAGAGAGAAACGCCATGTCTCAGCTGCTCCTGCTGCGTGCGCACCCTGTGTATGTCCCGTGACCCTCGTGGCTGACGCTGTTGCCCCGGGTAACGTGCCACCGGGGGGGGGGGGTAGCTTAGCAGAAGCCGTGGGACAATTACCTAGCTCGGGCGTGGCTGGGCAGGAGAGGCCCAGGCTTTGAGGCCGAGGTTCTGAGGCCTTACAAAAATGGGGAAAGGTAGGAAAAAGAATCTTCAGGTTAGAGAAAATATTTACAAATGAATGAAGTTTTTTTTTAAACAATTTAATAAAAGCAATTTTTTTTGCTGGAAATATATATTTGAAAAGAAAGCCGCAGAAAGCGGGTAAAAGAATGGAAGCAAGGTGGCGGCTACTCACCTCGGTTCAGAACGATAAGGCCTGCCCACACACGCAGGTCACCAAAGTGTAGGTTTGGTCAATCGTCCCGTCACTCAACTGTAGGAGGGCCCGCCCGCACGTGCCAGGAACCCGGCGTACGATTGGTCGACCTCGAGGTCACTCTGTCGCTAATGAGCGGATAATGAGATGCTAATGAGTGGAATTTTGAACGTTTTTTGGATACCACGGGCGCAATTTTTGTCCGGCCGAAACGTAAATACGCTTACGACTGTTTTGGAATGGTAAGCTTTCTTTTGACGTAATGCACGCGTAGGTACGCTCTATAACTTTTGAGTGCATAGCCGGACAGACGCACACTGAAGGACAGACAGACAGACAGACAGATAGACAGGCAGCCAGACAGACAGACAGATGTATCCGTTTATATAAATAGACTAGCTGAAGTGCCCGGCGGTGCCGAGGGTCTTTTGAGGGCATGTTGTTGTTGGAAGAGAGAGAGAGAGCAACTGCGGGGAAGAGAGAGACCGACTGGGGGGAAGAGAGAGAGCGACTGGGGGGAAGAGAGAGAGCGACTGGGGGGAAGAGAGAGAGCGACTGGGGGGGAAGAGAGGTTGCAACTGGGGGGAAGAGAGAGAGCGACGGGGGGGAAGAGAGAGAGAGCGACTGGGGGGGAAGAGAGAGAGAGAGCGACTGGGGGGAAGAGAGAAAGAGAGCGACGGGGGGGAAGAGAGAGAGAGAGTGACTGGGGGGGAAGAGAGAGAGAGAGTGATGGGGAAGAGAGAGAGAGCGACTGGGGGGAAGAGAGAGACCGACTGGGGGGGGAGGGGGGGAGTGGAGGGGGGAGGGGGAGGGTGGGAGGGGAGGGGGGAGAGGGAGTGGGGGAAGTGGAAGGGGGGAGGAGTGGGGGAAGGGGAAGGGGGTGGAGTGGGGAGGGAGTGGGGGAGAGGGAGCGGGAGTGGGGGAAGGGGGAGGAGTGGGGGAACGGGAAGGGGGAGGAGTGGGGGGGGGAGGAGGGGAGGGGGGAGTGGGGAAGGGGAAGTGGGGAAGAGAGACAGAGAGCGACGGGGGGGAAGAGAGAGAGAGAACGACTGGGGGGAAGTGAGAGAGAGAGCGACAGGGGGAAGGGAGCGAGAGCGACTGGGGGGAAGAGAGAGAGAGAGCGACTGGGGGGGAACAGAGAGAGAGAGTGACTGCGGGGGAAGAGAGAGAGCGCCTGGGGGGGAAGAGAGAGAGAGAGCGACTGGGGGGGAAGAGAGAGAGAGAGCGACTGGGGGGAAGAGAGAGAGAGAGCGACTGGGGGGGAAGAGAGAGAGAGAGCGACTGGGGGGAAGAGAGAGAGCGACTGGGGGGGGAGGGGGAGTGAGTGGAGGTGGGAGGGGGAGTGGGGGAAGGGGGGAGGAGTGGGGGAAGGGGGAGGAGTGGGGAGGGAGGGGGAGAGGGGGAAGGGGGGGAGTGGGGAAAGGGGAAGGGGGAGGAGTGGGGGAAGGGGAAGGCGGAGGAGTGGGGGAAGGGGAAGGGGGGATTGGGGGGAGGGAGAGGTGGAGGGGGAGTGGGGGAAGGGGGGGAGTGGGGGAAGGGGAAGGGGGAGGAGTGGGGGAAGGGGAAGGGGGAGGAGTGGGGGGGAGGAGGGGGAGGGGGAGTGGGGGATGGGGACGGGGGGGCAATGAGGGGGAGGGAGGAGGGGGATGGGGGAGGCAGGGGGGGAAGGGGGATGGAGGGGGAGGGGGAGGGAGGAGGGGGAGGGTGGGGGAAGGGGAGGGGAGGTAGGTGGGGGAAGGGGGAGGGAGGGAGGAGGGTGAAGGGGGAGGGAGGGGGGAGGGCAGGGAAGCGGAAGGGGAGGGGGGAAAGGGTGAAGGGGGGAGGGAAGGGGAGGGGGGGAGGGGAGAGAGGGGGAGGGGAGGGGAGGGAGGGGAAGGGAGAGGAGAGGGAGGGGGAAGGGGAGGGGGGAAGGGAGAGGGGGAAGAGGGGGGAGGGAAGGGGGGAGGGGAGGGTGGGAGGGGTGGGGGAGGGGAGAGAGTGAAGAGGTGGGTGGGGAGGGGGAGGGAAGGGAGGGTGGGGAGGGGAGGGGGATGGGGAGGGGAGGGGGGATTGGGAGGGGGGAAGGGGGGTTGGGGAGGGGGAGGGTAGCGTAAGGGGGTGGGGCGGAGGGGAAGGGGGGTGGGGGAGGGAGGAGGGGGATGGGGGAGGCAGGGGGGGAAGGGGGATGGAGGGGGAGGGGGAGGGAGGAGGGGGAGGGTGGGGGAAGGGGAGGGGAGGTAGGTGGGGGAAGGGGGAGGGAGGGAGGAGGGGGAAGGGGGAGGGAGGGAGGAGGGGGAAGGGGGAGCGAGGGGGAGGGGAGAGAGGGGGGAGGGGAGGGGAGGGAGGGGAAGGGAGAGGAGAGGGAGGGGGAAGGGGAGGGGGGAAGGGAGAGGGGGAAGAGGGGGAGGGAAGGGGGGAGGGGAGGGTGGGAGGGGTGGGGGGGAGGGGAGAGAGTGAAGAGGTGGGTGGGGAGGGGGAGGGAAGGGAGGGTGGGGAGGGGAGGGGGATGGGGAGGGGAGGGGGGATTGGGAGGGGGGAAGGGGGGTTGGGGAGGGGGAGGGTAGCGGGAGGGGAGGGTAAGGGGGTGGGGCGGAGGGGAAGGGGGGTGGGGAGGGAGGGGAAGGAGGGGGGTGCTGCCAGACTTGGGCCCTGACAATAAATCCCCAAAAAACCAAAGTCCTTGTGTTCCAGCAAAGATCCAAACATCAGGGACCCAAAATAAATTTCACAGTAGGAACAACCAAAATTGAACAAACCACTAACTACACATACTTGGGCTTAAAAATCAGTTCTACGGGAAACTTCAAACTGGCTGTGAATGAACTGAAAGAGAAAGCAAGAAGGGCTTTCTATGCCATCAAAAAATCAATCCAAATAGAAATCCCAATTAGCATTTGGCTCAAAATTTTCAAATCAGTAATTGAACCAATTGCACTCTATGGCAGTGAGGTATGGGGACCGCTAACTCAACAAGAATTTGCAAAATGGGACAAACACCCAATTGAGATCCTACATGCAGAATTCTGTAAAAGTATCCTCCGGACTCAAAGGAAAACAGTAAACAATGCATGCAGGGCGGAACTAGGCCAATATCCATTAATAATCACTATCCAAAAAAGAGCCACCAAATTTTGGAATCACCTACAAATGAGCAATCCCCAATGCTATCACTACGACGCCCTGAAATGCCAAGAGCTGACCATAAAGAAGAATACCCTCAGTCAACTAGTCCTGGGACTCAGTGAAGTAACTACTAACAATACTAACAATAACCAGCCCCAGGACAGTGACAGGGTAACACAAAGAATTCGACCCAACACAATCGTCGCTAAGCAAAAGGAAAAATATCTGACATATTGGGCAGAAACAACAAAAACCCAAAGCAAACTCAATTGCTACTTGGCCCTAAACAGACAATACAACATAGCTGATTACCTGACCATGGTAAAGGATAACAAACTGAGAAGAACCTTGACAAGGTACAGACTTAGCGAACATAGCCTAGCGATCGAAAAAGGCAGACACAGGCAGACCAGGCTGCCAAGAGAGGACAGGATATGCTCTCACTGCAGTCAGGGAGTGGTGGAGACAGAGATGCACTTCCTCACAGCTTGTGGAAAATATCAGGGCATCAGGGAGAATTTCTACCAAAAATTCTCACAAATATGCCCTGATTTCAGAAATCTGAATGACAACCAAAAACTCCCATTCCTACTGGGAGAGGAGAGAAGCTGTGTAACGCTGGCGGCGCACTATGTTGCAGCTTGCCATGAACAGAGGGACAACCAGTAAGCTAAGAAAAAAATATATATAAACAATGCGAATGTATATTTATACACTCAGGGATATACCTGTTTATACACTGTATGAATAGAACTGCGTTTATGTGCTGAACCATAAATGTATTTTGATGCTTTGGCAACATAAGATGTATCTTATCATGCCAATAAAGCGATTTAAATTGTAAAAAAAAATTGGGTGGGTACGGGAGGGGGAAGGTGGGTGGGGAGTGGGGTGGAAGGGGTGTGGGGGGTCTGGGGGGGAAGGGGGTTGGGGAGGGGGGGAAGGGGCTGTAGGGGGGAAGTGGGTGTGGGGTGGTGAGTGTGGGTGGTGGGGGGTGTGGGAGGGTGTGGGGGGGAGGGGGAAGAGGGTGTGGGGGGGAGGGAGGTGTGGGGGGGAAGGGTGGTTGGGGGGAAGGGGGTGTGGGGGTGGAAAGGGAGTGGGGAGATAAACTTAAAGTACAGGAAACTTTGTGTTATCCGGCACCCACGGGACCGAGCTGCTGCCTTGTCTGAAGTATTCTCCAGAGTTAATGTTGAGACATACGGAGGTTCTTATCTCTGTATTTAACAACAAACACTGTTGCTTAGCAACAGCTTCTAAACATTCAGGTGTGGCCCTAAAGCTCTGTAGCTAAAGCTGCTGCTATAGCTACAGACCTTGCAAAGCTTGACTGTTCAAAGAAAGCAAAAAAAACAAAAAAAATAAAAAACAGCTGCTGATTTTTGCCGGTGGCTCCAGATTGCCGGATAGCTCACCTCCGGATAGCACAAAGTTTCCTGTACTTATAAAATATTTTTGGTAAATCTTTCTATAACATACACTTTACAACCTCACCAATCTTTTCATTAAAAAAGGGGTGCTCACCTGTCAGTGTGTTGTATCACAAACAATGGCCGCCGCTTGCTTTTCAGTTGGAAAAATTAGGCCCCGCCCACCCAGTCGATTGTCTGTCTCGGTCACCAGGACCCGATTTGGAGCACAGAAGCCCCACCCACTCTATGTTCCTGTACTAAGATGGCCACGCATGCACTCTGTTACACACTGAATCAAAATGGCGTCGCACTGAAACTTTTCGCCCTCCTTGTCAAAGATGGCTGCCATTAACCTGGGGCTGTCAGCAGAAAAAAATTTCCTCAGCTGCAAACACAGGATCTTCAGATTATTATTTGGGGCTTGCGACCTACCGCAGTTGCTTATGAAGCCTCCCCACCTACTGACCCCGGGAATGGAGCTGAGGCAGCACACCCTCTGCCCTCTGCCAGTGTTTGTCTCTGTCTAGGCCAGGAGCCTGGGTCTAGAGTTGGAGAAGCCTAGGCCCCGGGCCTGGAAAAACGGTGAAAGGTAGGAGAATTATAGAGCTTAGAGAAAAGATTTACAAATTAATTAACTTTTTTTAAAAACAATTTGTGTTTTAAAAGCAACCTTTTTTTTTGCTGGAAATGTAGATTTGAAAAGAAACACGCAGAAAGCGGGAAAAAGAAATGATAACTTTGGAATCAAGATGGCGGCGACTCACCTCGGTTCAGAACGATAAGGCCCGCCCACACACGCACCGATTGGTCAACCGTCAGGTCACCGAAGCGTAGGATTGGTCAATCGTTCTGTCACTCGACTGTAGGAGGGCCCGCCCGCATGCGCCAGGAACCCGGCGTATGATTGGTCGACCTCGAGGTCACTCTATCGCTGATGAGCGGATAATGAGATGCTAATGAGCAGAATTTTGAACGTTTTTTGGATACCGCGGGCGCAATTTTTGTCCGGCCGAAACGTAAATACGCTTACGACCGTTTTGGAATGGTAAGCTTTCTTTTGACGTAACGCACGCGTAGGTACGCTCTATAACTTTCGAGTGCTTAGCCGGACAGACGCACACCGAAGGACAGACAGATAGACAGATAGACAGACAGATAGACAGACAGACAGACAGACAGACAGACAGACAGAAGTATCCATTTATTTATATATATAGATGGGTGTGTGTTTATTTGGTACCTAACAATTTCTGGGTTGGGAGTGTGGAGTTTAGTTTCTATCTGTCAGTTTGTGGTATGAGTGTGGGTTTAACTCTGCATTTGTCAGTTTCTGGGTTCTGAGTGCAGGTTTGACTCTGCATCTGTAATTTTCTGGGGTGTGAGTGTGGGTTTGAATCGGCATCTCTTAGCCTCTGGTATGTGAATGTGTGTTTTATTCTGCACCTCTCACTCTCTTTTATGGAGTGGGCCTTTGGCGTAGTGGTAGCATTCCCGCCGCTGGGCCAGAAGGTGTAGGGTTTTGAACCCACTCCAGACAGTCCCGACAAGTGGAGTCAGAGTTCAGGCTCTAAATTCTGGGTTGACATCCAGCGGGATACTTGCGTCCGTGGGTGTGGGTGGCCCCCCCCTCGTATGGGTTGTGGGAGCCCGTAAAACCCTCCCACCATAGGACTAACCACCCTAATGGCTGGTACGAAGATGGTTATGGTCACGGAAGGAGCGTTAATCGCGGCCAGAAATCCTTCCACCACTTCATACAGTTCCCCAAAGGGAACAGTATGAAGACACATACGATGACGACTCTCTTTTATGGGAGTGTTGATTTTGTTCTGCATCAGTCTGTCTCTCGTATGTTAGTCTGGGTTTTACTCTGTGTCTGTTAGTCTGTGGTATGTGACTAGGTTTTACTCTGTATCTGTTAGTCACTGGTATGTGAGTGTGGGTTTTACTCTTTGGGTTTTACACTGTATCTGTTAGTCTCTGGGATGTGAGTGTGGGGTTTACTCTGTATTTGTTAGTCGCCGGTATGTGAGTGTGGGATTTACTCTGTATCTGTTATTGTCTGGTATGTGAGTGTAGGTTTAACTCTGTATCTGTTAGTCTCTGGTATGTGAGTGTGGCTTTTACTCTGCATCTGTTAGTCTCTGGTATGTGAGTGTGTGTTTTACACTGTATCTGTTAGTCTCTGGTATGTGAGTGTGGGTTTTACTCTGTATCTGTGAGTGTGAGTTTTACTCTGTATCTGTTAGTCTCTGGTAAGTGAGTGTCGGTTTTACTCTGTATCTGACAGTCTCTGGTATGTGAGTTGGGTTTTACTCTGCATCTGTTAGTCTCTGGTATGCGAGTGTGTGTTTTGCTCTGTATCTGTTAGTCTCTGGTATGTGACTGTGGATTTTACTCTGTATCTGTTAGTCTCTGGTATGTGAGTGTGGGTTTTACTCTATATTTGTTAGTCTCAGGTATGTGATTGTAGGTTTAACTCTGTATCTGTTAGTCTCTGGTATGGGAGTGTGGATTTTACTCTGCATCTGTTAGTCTCTGGTATGTGAGTGTGTGTTTTACTCTGTATCTGTTAGTCTCTGGTATGTGAGTGCGGATTTTACTCTGTATCTGTTAGTCTCTGGTATGTGAGTGTGGGTTTTACTCTGTATCTGTGTGAGTGTGAGTTTTACTCTGTATCTGTTAGTCTCTGGTAAGTGAGTGTCGGTTTTACTCTGTATCTGACAGTCTCTGGTATGTGAGTTGGGTTTTACTCTCCATCTGTTAGTCTCTGGTAATGTGAGTGTAGGTTTTACTCTGTATCTGTTAGTCTCTGGTATGTGAGTGTCGGTTTCACTCTGTATCTGTTAGCCTCTGGTATGTGACTGTGGATTTTACTCTGTATCTGTTAGTCTCCGGTATGTGAGTGTGTGTTTTACTCTGTATCTGTTAGTCTCTGGTATGTGAGTGTTGATTTTATTCTATAGCAAGTGTTCCCTTTAAGCAGCAGGTCCTGTGCAGCAGATCCTATGATGTTCTAATGGCAACAACTGCACATGCATGTTATTCTGAATGGGTCGCGCAGCCCCCACAATAAATAGTCTCTGGGAATTGAGTGTGGGTTTTACTCTGTATCTGTCTGTCTCTGGGATTTAAGTGTGGATTTCACATTGTATCAGCCAATCTCTGGGAGGTGAGTGTGATATTTACTCTGTATCTGTATGTCTCTGGTATGTGACTGTGGGCTTTATTCTGTACCTTTCAATTTCATCGATGTGTGTGTGGCTTTCTCTCTGTCCCTGACAGTCTCTGGTGTGTGAGTGCGGGTTTTAATGTGTGTTGTTCAGTCTCTGGTAGCTGAGTGTGGGTTTTATTCTGTATTCATCTGACTCTGGTATGTGTGTGTGTTTTACTTTATAGGATTGAAAATACGGAATTTTTTGAGAAGGTGAAAGCCTAGTAAATGTTCATATTCAGAGGGATTTGTGTGTCCTCGTACATGAATCACAGAAAGTAAACAGCAATCAATTGGGAATTAAATTTTATATTTGCCCTTATTGCAAGTGGTTGGAGTATAAGTGTATGGTAGTGTTGGTTCAATTTTATAGGTCTGGGATGAGCAGAAATGTATTCACTCGGAGGGTTATGAATCTTCTCAATTCTACCCCAGAGGGCTTTGGATGCTCAGTCAGTGGGTATATTCAAGACTGAGATATATAGATTTTTTGGGCACTTAGCGTATCAACGGAATGAATTTCTGCTAATTACATCTGGGGTTCTCTCTAACTGTCAATCCCTGGTGTCTGAGTGTATGTTTACTCTGTGTCTGTCAGTCTTTGGTTTGTGAATGTGGGTTCTACTCTATACCCGTCGTTCTCTGGTATATTAGGATAGTTTTATCTGTACCAGACATATTTATGATATGTGAGTATTCGTTTTACTTTCTAAGAACATTTGAACTTCGAGCAGGGGTTGGCCATTATGCCCCTCGAGCCTGCGCTGATATTCAATAAGATCATGGCTGACCTTCGAACTCAACTCAGATTTCCTGTCCTTTCCCGATATCCCTTAATTCCTCTGCAGTACAAGAATCTATATCAGCCTTAAACATAATCAATGACTGGGCATCCACAGCTCTTTGGGGCAGCGAATTCCAAATATTCGCAACCATCTGAGTGAAGAAATTCCTCCTTATCTGAGTCTTAAAAGGCCAACCATTTTTCCGGAGGCTTTGCCCCATAGTTCTAGATTCTCCTGTGAGGGGAAACAATCTCTGAAATGTGAGTGTGCGTCTTACTCTTTACCTGCCAGTTTCTGCTAAATTGTGGGTGTCAGTTTTTGGTATGGAAGAGAGGTTTTTCACCCTGCACCTGTCAATTACTCGTAATTGCGTATGGGCTTTACTCTGTATCTGCCAGTTTCTGTCATGCAAGTGTTTGTTTTGTTCTGTATCTGTCAATCTCTAATACATGACCTTCCCCTGCAGTATCCATAGCACTGTTTGTGACCTGAAATCTTCTCTCTTTTTTGATCCCCATTTTTACTGTTGTTTTAAAATTCCTTTTTAATTCTATGGGAGACACATGGGATTCCAGGGAAGATCAAAGTATTTTGTCAGTTGCAATGGACATTTTTTTTTCTCTTAAAATCCTGCTGCAACGTTCCATAAGTCAGTTCTGACCTGCGAAGGGTATTAAAAGTATCTCGGTTGCGATGGCAGAGAATCAAACCCGGGTCAATTGCTTGGAAGGCAGCTATGCTCACCACTATATCACCATCACTCACATCTTAATTAATATATTTACAGACTATATCCTTCTTTTGGCTCCTAAGTGGGTCAAGTGAGAGACACAGCAATCATTTTAATCAGAACATCAGCACTATGCTGAGGTACTTTCCCTCCAATTAAAATGGCCACTGTGAATAGTTATATCGCTTGGATTGAGCCCTCACCTCATTTATTATTTTAAAATCCTTTATAGCTTACAAAATAATAATCCACAAAAATAAATTGAAAATCATTTTTATGGGAGAAGCAAATGGACGATAATTTTTTTTTTGTAAATTTTAGTGCATTTGCTGGAAGGCATTAAACTGCGATAGGGTGACCTAAACTATATTAACAGGAGCCTGGTTGCGATGCCGCGAATTCGAACCCCAATCAAGTGCAGCTACAATCACCACTCTCCAACGCTCTAATTTTAAAATGTAATCCTCTGTATTTACAGATCGCACACAATGGATCTTTGGAGCTTTAGTCAGGACGAGTAAAAGACTTTGTAATCATTTCAATCTGAACATAAACAAGGTGTTCAGTTTATTTCTCTGCAATTCAAAAGTTACTGATGAATGGTTATCTTGTTGCACTACTAGCTGGCGGCCAGGAGATGGCACCAACCTCTAATAGTTTGGAGTGTACGGATTGTGTCCACACATCCAGACCGCCGTGAGTTTGATGCTGCCCGGGGAGCTGGCCAAGCACGGCGTGTCGGAAGGGACAATGCCGGTGGCCATTGCAAATAAATTTCACAACGCCCTGAGAAAGCATAAAGCAAAGCAATGGCTCTTTTAAGAGGGAACCACAGCATTAATTTAGTCGAATTATTCATTCGGGATATCGTCCTTTTAATGAATCACAGAAAGGTACAGCACATTTGTTTGTGGCTTTACTCTGCAACTGTTATTTACTGCTATGTGAGTGTGGGTTTAACTCTGTACCTGGAATGTGAGTTTGTGATTTATTCTGTACCTGTTGTTTTCTGGTAAGTGAGTGAACATTTTTCTTCGTATCTGTCAGTGTCTTGATGTGAGAGTGTGTGTTTCAGTCTACATGTCCACCTCTGGTATGGAAGTGTGGTTTTTATTTTGTACCTGTTATTTTCTGGCATGGAAGAGAGGCTTTACTCTGTACTTCTCAAGCTCTGGTATGTGTGCGTGGGTTATACCCTCGATTTCTAATTCTCTGTTATGTGACAGTTCATTTAATCTAAGTCAGTCAGTGTCTGATATAATACTGTGGGTTTTACTCTACTTGTCAGTTTCTGATACGTGAGTGTGGCTTTTCTGCTGTAACGCTCAGTTACTGGTGTGTGAGTGTGGGTGTTTCTCTGTACCTGTCAGTGTCTGGTATGTGAGTACAGGCTTTATTCTGTACCTCTTGATTTCTGATATGAGAGTGTGGGGTTTATTCTTTATCTTTCACTCTCTGGCATGTGAATGTAAGTTTTATTCTGCATCTGTCTGCCTCTGGTATGTGAGTTTGGGTTTTACTCTATGTGTCAGTTTCTGATATGTGAGAGTGGATTTACTCTGCACCCATCAATATCTTGTATGTGATTGTGGATGTTGCTTTGTACCTTTCAGTGTCTAATGTGTGAGTGTGTGTTTCACTCTGCCTGTAAGTTTGTGACATCGTAGTGTGGTTATCACGCTGTAACTCTCAAATTCTGAAATTAGAGTTTGAGTTTAACTATCTTTATTTCACTCTATGGTGTGTGAGTGTGGGTTTTCCTCTGCATCTCTCCGTCTCTTGTATGTGAACTTGGGTTTTACTCAAAACCATCGAATTTGTGAATTTATTCCATGTCAGTCAGTTTCTGATTCATCAGAGTGGGGTTTCCTATCTTCCTGTCAAGTTCTGCTATGGAAGACAAGGTTTACTCATAATCCATCAGTTTCTCAATTATGAATGTGAGTTTTCAGTCTGTATCTATCAGTCTCTGATGTGTGATATTCACTCTGTATCTATCAGGCTCTGTTATGTGAGTTTCACTCTGTATCTATCGGTCTCTGGTATGTGAGTATGCGCCTTACACTGTATCTGTCAGTTTCTGTTATGGAAGTCTGGTTATATTCTATACCTGTCTTGTTCTGATATATGAGAGTGGGTCTTACTCTATACCTGTCAGTTTCTGCTCAGAAATTGGGTTTTCCGTTGTACCTGTCAGTTTCTGGTATGGGAGATAGGATATTACATTGTACCTTTCAAATACCGCTAAGTGAGTATGGACTTAACTATGTATCTTTCAGTTTCTGTTATGGATGTGTGTGTTTTACTGTGTACCTGTCAATTTCTGATATCTATGTGTGGGATGTCTTCTGTTCATGTTATTATTTGTTATTAATCAATAATTTAAAGTTAAATGTAGGGGAACTGATTAAGAAGTTTACAGATGATACAAAAATGGTCGTATGGTTGACAGTGAGGAAGATAGCTGTAGATTGCAAGAAGATATCTGTAGACTTTCAGCTGGGCAGAAATGTGGCAAATTGAATTCAATTCTGAGAAATATGAGATAATGCATTTGGGGAGGGCTAACAAGGCGAGGGAATGTACAATAAATGGTAGGATGCTAGGAAGTGCAGAGGGACTGAGGGACCTTTGAGTGCATGTCCACAGATCCCTGAAGGTAGCAGGACAGGTAGATAAGGTGGTTAAGATGGCAAAAAGGAAAGTTCCCTTTATTAGTTGAGGCATAGAATATAAGAGCAGGGATGTTCTGCTAGAACTGCATAAAATACTAATTAGGCCACAGCTAGCGTACTGTGCACAGTTCTGGTCACCAGGTTACAGGAAGGATGCAATTACACTAGAGAGGGTACAGAGGAGGTTAACGAGTATGTTGCCAGGACTGGAGAATTTTATATATGAGGATAGATTGGATAGTCTGGGGTTGTATTCTATGGAACAGAGGAGCCTGAGGGGACTTGTGGAGAATTGTTTTCACCCTGTGGTTGGTAGGGGTCTGGAACACACTGCCTGAAAGGTTGGTGGAGGAAGGGAACCTCATCATTTTAAAAAGTACTTGGGTACGTACTTGAAGTTCTGTAACCTGCAAGAATAATGAGCTAGAGCTAGAAAGTGGGATTTGGCGGGATAGCTATTTTAAGGCCGAAAGGCCTCCTTCTGTGCCGTAAATTTCTATGATTCTATGATCTGGTATGAAAGAGTCATAGAGTCATAGAGTCATAGAGTAATACAGCACGGATAGAGGCCCTTCGGCCCATCGTGTCCGCGCCGGCCATCAAGCCCTGTCTAATCTAATCCCATATTCCAGCATTTGGTCCGTAGCCTTGTATGCTATGGCATTTCAAGTGCACATCCAAATGCTTCTTAAATGTTGTGAGGGTTTCTGCCTCCACAACCCTTTCAGGCAGTGAGTTCCAGACTCCAACCACCCTCTGGGTGAAAAAGTTCTTTCTCAAATCCCCTCTAAACCTCCCGCCCTTTACCTTGAATCTGTGCCCCCTAGTTATTGACCCCTCTACTAAGGGAAAAAGCTCCTCAGCATCCATCCTATCTATGCCCCTCATAATTTTGTACACCTCAATCATGTCCCCCCTCAGCCTCCTCAGCTCCAAGGAAAACAAACCCAACCTGCCCAGTCTCTCCTCATAGCTGAAGCGCTCCAGCCCTGGTAACATCCTGGTGAACCTCCTCTGCACCCTCTCTAACGCGATCACATCCTTCCTGTAGTGTGGCGACCAGAACTGCACACAATATTCCAGCTGTGGCCTAACCAGTGTTTTATACAGCTCCATCATAACCTCCTTGCTCTTATATTCAATGCCTCGGCTAATGAAGGCAAGTATCCCATATGCCTTTTTTACCACCTTATCCACCTGTTCCGCCGCCTTCAGGGATCTGTGTACTTGCACACCCAGATCCCTCTGACCCTCCGTCTTGCCTAGGGTCTTTCCATTCATTGTGTATTCCTTTGCCTTGTTAGTCCCCCCAAAGTGCATCACCTCGCACTTTTCCGGGTTAAATTCCATTTGCCACTGTTCCGCCCATCTGACCAACCCATCTATATCGTCCTGCAGACTGAGGCTACCCTCCTCGCTATTTACCACCCTACCAATTTTTGTATCATCCGCGAACTTACTGATCATACCCTTTACATTCATATCCAAGTCATTAATGTAGACCACAAACAGCAAGGGACCCAGCACCGATCCCTGTGGTACCCCACTGGCCACAGGCTTCCAGTCACAAAAACAACCTTCGACCATCACCCTCTGCCTTCTGCCACTAAGCCAGTTTTGTATCCAATGTGCCAAGGCACCCTGGATTCCATGGGCTCTTACCTTCTTGACCAGTCTCCTGTGCGGGACTTTATCGAAGGCCTTACTGAAATCCATGTATACCACATCCACTGCGTTACCCTCATCCACACACCTAGTCACCCCCTCAAAAAATTCAATCAAATTAGTCAGACATGATCTTCCCTTGACAAAGCCATGTTGACTATCCCTGATTAATCCTTGCCTCTCCAAGTGGAGACAAATTTTGTCCCTCAGGATTTTTTCCATTAATTTTCCTACCACTGATGTTAGGCTCACTGGCCTGTAGTTCCCCGGTTTTTCCCTACTACCCTTCTTGAATAATGGTACTACATTAGCGGTTCTCCAGTCCTCTGGCACATCCCCTGTGGCCAGAGAGGTCCTGAATATATGTGTTAGAGCCCCCGCAATCTCCTCCTTTGCCTCACACAGCAGCCTGGGATACATTTCATCCGGGCCTGGGGATTTATCCATTTTTAAGCCAGCTAAAACCGCCAATACCTCCTCCCTCTCGATGTTAATATGTTCGAGCATATCGCAGTCCCCCCGCCCTATTTCTATGTCTACATCGTCCTTCTCCATAGTGAAAACAGATGCAAAAAATTCATTTAGAACCCCTCCTACATCTTCCGGCTCCACACACAGATTGCCACTTTTGTCCCTAATGAGCCCTATTTTTTCCATAGCTATCCTCTTATCCTTAATATGCTTATAAAACATCTTAGGATTTTCCTTTATTTTGCTCGCCAGTGTTATTTCATGGCCCCTCCTTGATCTCCTAATTTCTTTTTTAAGTATCCCCCTGCACTTTTTGTACTCCTCTAGGGCTTCCTCCGTCTTTAGCCTTTTGTATCTACCAAAAGCCCTCCTTTTTTTCCTAATCCATTCTCGTATATCCCCTGACATCCAAGGTTCCCTGTGGTTTTTGGAACCACCCTTGACCTTTACGGGAACATGTTGCCATTGTATGATCTCAATCTCCCTTCTGAAAGCCTCCCATTGCTCCGATGCGGATTTTCCTACAAGTAGCTGATCCCAGTCCATTTTGGCCAGATCCTGCCTTATCCTATTAAAATCGGCCTTCCCCCAATTTAGAACCTTTATTTCCGGCCCATCCCTGTCCTTTTCCATGGCCACCTTAAATCTTACCATATTATGGTCACTATCACCAAAGTGCTCACCTACTAGCACTTTTTCCACTTGGCCGGCCACATTCCCTAGAATTAGGTCCAGTACCGCCCCCTCTCTTGTAGGACTTTCTACATGCTGGCTCAAAAAGCTCTCCTGGATGCACTTTAAGAATTCTACACCCTCTGAGCCTTTCACACTCTGACTATCCCAGTTAATATTGGGGAAGTTGAAATCCCCCATTATTATTACCCTATTATTTGCACATTTCTCTGAGATTTGCCTACATATCTGTTCCTCTATCTGCCCCTGACTGCCTATAGTACACTCCCAGCAAAGTGCTTGCCCCCTTTTTGTTTTTAAGCTCCACCCATATGGCCTCATTAGAGGACCCTGCTAATGTATCATCCCTCCTTACTGCAGTAATTGACTCCTTAATTAATATTGTGACACCCCCTCCTCTTATACCTCCCCCTCTGTCTCGCCTGAAGATTCTGTACCCCGGAATATTGAGCTGCCAGTCTTGCCCTTCCCTCAACCATGTCTCCGTGATAGCAACAATATCATACTCCCATGTGTTTATCAACGCCTTCAGTTCATCCACCTTATTCGCAAGACTCCTTGCATTAAAATAGATGCCATCCAGCCTTGCCCTTATATATTTGCCCTGTCTACCAAGCTGACTTGTTTTTTTCTCTATAATTGGCAGCACATCCCCCCCTATTTCAGCTCCCCTCTGTATCCCATCCCCCTGCCAAGTTAGTTTAAACCCCCCCCAACAGTGCTAGCAAACCTCCCCGCAAGGATATTTGTCCCGCTCTGGTTCAGGTGCAACCCGTCCGACTTGTACAAGTCCCACCTTTCCCAGAAGCAGGCCCAGTGATCCAGGAAAGTAAAACCCTCCCCCCTACACCAACTCTTTAGCCACGCATTCATCTGCTCTATCCTCCCATTCCTATACTTACTAGCACGTGGCACTGGGAGTAATCCAGAGATTACAACCTTTGAGGTCCTGCTCTTTAATCCGTTACCTAGCTCCCTAAATTCTTGATGCAGGACCTCATCCCTCTTTTTACCTATGTCGTTGGTACCAATGTGGACCACGACCATTGGCTGTTCACCCTCCCCCTCCAGAATGCCCTGCAGCCGCTCAGTGACATCCTTGACCCTGGCACCAGGGAGGCAACAAACCATCCTGGATTCACGTCTACGGCCACAGAAACGCCTATCTGTTCCCCTTACTATAGAATCCCCTACCACTATTGCTCTCCCACTCTTTTTCCCCCCTTCCTGGGCAGCAGGAGCACCCCCAGTGCCAGGAAGTTGGCTGCTGCTGCCTTCCCCTGGTGAGTCATCCCCCTCAACAGTATCCAAAGCGGTATACTTGTTTGAAAGGGGGATGCCCGCAGGGGTTCCCTGCACTACCTGCCTGCCTTTGTTGCTGCGCCTGATGGTCACCCCCTGTGCTGCCCTGCCCTGAGGCGTGAACAACTCGCTAAACGTGCTATCCACGAGCCTCTCAGCATCGCGCATGCTCCAAAATTCATCCACCTGCAGCTCGAGCGCCGCAATGCGGTCTGCAAATAGCTGCAGCTGGATGCATTTCCCGCACACATGGTCGTCAGGGACACTGGCAGCTTCCCTGATTTCCCACATGGAGCAAGAGGAGCAGAACACGGGTCTGAGCTCTCCTCCCATGACTTACTCCTTTAATTAATTAAAAAATTTATTCAATACCCCAGTTACAGGTATACTCTAGGGCGCTTTATTTACCAACTGTCCCCACTACACCACAGAAATGTAACACCACAGAATTCAAGCTTGTATTGAAAAGAGAGAAATACTCACCAACCAATCACTTACCTGCTCCCTGGTGACGTCACACTTGGATTACTTTTTACCTCTCTCCTCTGCTGTTGATTTGGTCGGGCCTCTGCCTTGGCGCCGGTTTTTATACCGGGCTCACCTCCGCTGCTGCTGCTCTCCCCCGAACTGGTCGGGCCTCTGCCTTCGCGCCGGTTTTTATACCGGGCTCACCTCCGCTGCTGCTGCTCTCCCCCGAACTGGTCGGGCCTTTGCCTTCGCGCCGGTTTTTATACCGGGCTCACCTCCGCTGCTGCTGCTCTCCCCCGAACTGGTCGGGCCTCTGCCTTCGCGCAGGTTTTTATACCGGGCTCACCTCCGCTGCTGCTGCTCTCCCCCGAACTGGTCGGGCCTCTGCCTTCGCGCCGGTTTTTATACCGGGCTCACCTCCGTGGGTTTTATTCTAAATCTGTTAGTATCTGGTATGTGAGTGTTGGCTTAATTCTTCAGCTGTGGATGCGAGTATGGATTTTACTCTGTACCAGTCAATTCCTGATAATAGAGTATTTGTTTCCCTTCTACCTCTCAATGTCTGCTATGGAAGAGAGGGGTTACTCTGAACCTGTAAGTTTCTGGTACTTGAGTCTTTATCTGTCTGCTTCATTAAGTACCTGTCAGCTTCTATTATGTGCATGCGAGTTTCAATCTGTATCTGTCAGTCAATGGAATGAGAGTTTGTTTTTTTCTTTTTAACTGACTGTCTGGTATGTGACTTTGGAATTAATTCTGTATCTATTTGTTTCTGGTATGTGCAGGTGGGTTGTAGTATGTACCTACCAGTTTCTGTTATGTTAGTGAGGATTTTAATCAGTACCTACCAGTTTCTGTTATGTTAGTGAGGATTTTAATCAGTACCTACCAGTTTCTGGTATGTGAGTGTATAGATGTCTGCTCTGGGATGCAAGCGTGGGTTATAAAATGTATCTGTCAATCTCTGGGCTGTGATTAGGGCTTTGCTCGTTGTCTGACTGTTTCTGGTATGTGAGTATGGGTTTGCTTCTGTAACTGTCAGTTTCTGGTATGCTGGTTGGGTTTTAGGCTTTAACTGTCAGTCTCTGCGATGTGAGTGTGGGCTTTTCCATATCTGTCAGTCTCTACAAATACAGAGTAACGTCCATACTCACATCTCAGTTACAGATGTGTCAGTGTTGATTTTAATCTGTACCTGTCATGTCAGTCTCAGGTACGGTAAGTGATTGTGATTCTTCTCAATTTTTTATTCTCTGTGTCTCTCGGTCTCTAGTACTGTTTGTGAATGTGAGATTAATTCTGTATCTGGTAAGTTTCTGCTACTGTTTGCGAGTGTGGGGTTGATTATGTATCTGTTACACTGGTAATGTGAGTGAGTGGGAGATTCGTTATGTAATTGGCAGTCTCTTGTACTGGACTATTCTTGCTCTGTGTGACTGTTGGACTCCATTCCTTCTCCACCTTATGTAGGCCAATGCGAGTTTGATTTTATCTGTGACTGTCTCAGGAGGAGGTTTGGTTCAGTCCATTACCTCTGATTCTCTGGTCTTGTATGTTGGCTGTTGGGTTTGATAGTCCGTGTACAGCCAGCAGTGTGGATTGACACAGTATCAGTGTCTATCTGTTCGTGTGTGTGAGTAAGGGAGTGAAAATATATCTGCCTGTCAGTGCGATATGTTTGGACTTTGAAACAACATTTATTCTACTGCTGCAAGTGACTGTGAGATTTATAATGTAACTCTGGGAATTCGGATCACTGTGGGACTGATTGCTTCTGCTGCCTGTGATAATAGGATTGAGGGCAGTTCTGTGTCTCTGCGCTCTGTGAGTGATAATGTACTTACTGTGTGTGAGAAGGAGCTTTCTGACTGTCCCTTGTGTTCCGGGTGGAGGAAAGATCACACTTATTTTGGCTCGTTGTAGTAGTTTGCTACGAGATTAATACAAGAACAATATAAGTTATAATATATGGATTGGTGTCGCTTGAATATAAAAATAAAGTTATATTAATGTGTTTGTTTATAATCACAGAATCACAGAAACCCCACAGTGCAGATAAAGGCCATTTCGGCCCATCGAGCCTGCACCGACACATATCCCACCCGATCCCTGTAACCCCTACACCAACACATATCCCACCCTATCCCCGTAATAATGAAGAATCTTCAGAGGGGAAATCGCGATACAAGCATTGTCTGACCTCACTGCAGTACAGCGGCACTCAGATTCTCCACACCAGGTGTGTAGGACGGTTCTATAGTAATTATTATCAGCATCCAGACACAACCCAAACCCAGCTCTGCACCATGAATGGGACCATCTGACTGGCACAATCCAGGTTTATATCTCCCAGTCCCAAGGGACTATATATAAAATTCTGGATCGCTTCCTGCAATATAGCCACAGGTACCTGGTCTGTACAAACAATTGTTTTCAGTTTATTGAAACCGAGTTGAGGGCCTGTGTAGATAAAAGACTGCCACAGAACTCGTATCCATGTGAATTTGACGGAGCGACAATGTATTTTTCGATCACCAGCAAGAGGCTTCTGGAGAACACAACGCACCGAAACAAAATAACCGATTTTTGAAATGTATTCTTTCACACTACTCACCTGGTGCCTGCAATAGATGCACTTTGTAAAACTCCTCACATCCTCACAGTCAGGCTGTGTTTCCATTGTTCCCTGTCCTAGAACAACAGACACGGTGAGATTGGAAATGATTCAGGAACATTCACTCCTGATTTGGGGGAAGAAAGCAACAATGATTTGAAAGAGCGAGGTGATGTACTTTCTCTGTTACCTTACACTGTGCGCAGAACCCGGGAATGGCCTCTCCCTTCCCCCTACTCTCTCCATGTTCCGGAACTGGTTCCCGCTCCAATCTGTCTCTTACAAAGAGCCCCCGGTTGCCGCTAAACTTACCCCGACTCAAAGCTGTGGACACAGTCCCAATGCGATGTGCTGCTGTGAGGAGGCTGCTGTTTGCTGCCTTACTCGGGCCCGTGATATCTCCGCTCCCTGATGTGTTCAGCGATCATCAGCCGAGCGCAGAGGAAACGCCCCCTGCTGGCAGAGCTGGGGGAGGGGAGCTCGCAGGGCCCTTCCTGTCACTTTAAACACTGTGTGGAGAGGGGGAGGAGCAGGCAAGTGCTTATCACGCATGCTCAGACCTGTCTTCCTGACCCTCAAATTAAATAAAGCAACAACAACTTAAATCTATATAGCGCCTTTAATGCAACCTATCGTCCCAATTAGCTTCACAGGAGCGTTATCAAAGAAACATTGACACCGAAACAGATAAGGAGGTATTAGGAGAGGAGGAAGTGACCGCCGGTGAGTGTGAGAGCGACGCGAATCCTGTCCCTCAGAGCGATTTGTTTCCCCAATACTGTATGGAACAATGGAGAGGAACAGGCTCTGTCAATCTCTGACACTGAACTGCTGGTGAGTGGGGTGTTTAATCAGTCTCTGCCTGTCTCTGTTTGGTGAGTAGGCAACAGATACCAGACATAGAAACATAGAAGATATGAGCAGGAGTAGGCCATTCGGCCCCTCGAGCCTGCTCCGCCATTCAATGCGATCATGGCTGATCATCCAAGTTCAGTACCCGGTCCCTGCTTTCTCCCCATACACCTTAAGAAATATATACAACTCCTTCTTGAATATATTTAATGTATTGGCCTCTACTGCCTTCTCTGGTAGAGAATTCCACAGGTTCACCACTCTCTGGGTGAAGAAATTCCTCCTCATTTCTGTCCTAAAAGGCCTACCCCTTATCCTTAGATTGTGACCCCTGATTCTGGACTCCCCAACCATCCGGAACTTCCTTCCTGCATCTAGTCTGTCCAGTCCTGTCAGAATTTTATAAGTTTCAATGAGATCCCCTCTCATTCTTCTAAACTCCAATGAGTACAAGCCCAATCGTCCCAATCTCTCCTCATACGTCATTCCTGCCATCCCAGGTATCAGCCTGGTGAATCTTCGCTGAACTCCTTCCATGGCAAGTACATCCTTCCTCAGATAAGGCGACCAAAACTGCGCACAATACTCAAGATGTGGTCTCACCAAGGCCCTGTCCAACTGCAGCAAGGCATCCTTGTTCCTGTACTCAAACCCTCTCGCTATGAAGGCCAACATACCATTTGCCTTCTTAACCGCCTGCTGCACCTACATGCTTACCTTCAGCGACTGGTGCACAAGGACACCCAGACAAGTCCCCGGGCCAGTGAGACTGTCACCCCATGTGTCTGTCTCTGTGCCTTGTGCACAGGATCAATCCCTAGTAAGTCTATCCCCCAGCCCTGCCTGTTATACCTGGATCGATGCTGAACCTCTCAGTTTTGGGTCTATTGAATCCGAGTTTAAGCCATGTGTGGTAAACAGAATGTTTCACTATTTCTGTGAATAATACTATATTCTAAAAGCAGGCTAAGATACAAACAGACAAACTGTGACACGTTCCTGCCCCTAAATCTCTCTAACTGAGAGTGCCTGGGCCGCCTGTATCAGAGTACGAACATTAAGACTGATACAATCTCTCTCTCTCTCTCTCTCATTGCTGTCTCCGGGTGTTGAGAATGGAATGCATCAGACACCAGTTGCTCTGTTCTGTTCCTCAGTTTCGGAGGAGAGAGAGGCTAAACGGGCGGTGAGATCATCATTTCTATTTTCATATAAATCAAACATATTTCTGACTGCGAACAATATAGCACCGTCAAACCACATATGAGTGAACACAGCCACAGCTGTGATTGGCTCCTGCCCCTGAATCTGGGGAACAGACACTGTGAGGAGCGCCGGCCTCAGAGTGTTTAACACTGACTGAGCTGGGAAACTCCAACTAACCCCGAGAATCGGCAGCACAGGCCGAGCGGAGAGGAAAACCTGTCCTGTGAACAGTAAATCTGGGAACAGATTGTGCTGTGAATGAGCAGAGTGAACATTGTGTCAGTGAGAGTGTGTTAATGGGGCGGGTGGGTTAGACTAATGTCACTGTGTTTGTGTGTCCGCTCTCATCGCCGGACTTCAGAGACCCTCTTGTGTAAAATTCAAAGATTTCCCTGTCATAGGATCGCCCTGCCCCCCTGCTCAGCCCTGCAGTGGGAATTAAACGTGAAGCTTTACTTGATTTCCAAATTTCAGTCAAAAAACAGAGAACATGTCGGCGATGGGGTGAGAGAGCGCGATCAGTGCAGCAATGAAACGGCTTTAAATGGAAATTGCTGCCTTTAATTCTGATGAAACTTTCTCGACAGCAAACATCCCGGTCTTCGAGACAGAAAGAGGCCAGTCTGGGAATGTGGAGTGCCTGAGTTTAATTGCAATCGGAGAGTTAATGAGGAGAGAGAAACACAGAGAGGCTGGAGGGGCCGGGAGCTGACAGCAGGATGTCTCCGCCCCGTCCGCTCGCTGCCTTTAAGTTGCTCTGTGCCGCCGCCTCTCGCTTCATTTCTGACCCAGCTCTGAATCTCAGAGAGATTTTCTACAGAGTCGCGGACATGACTGAGACTGCAGCCGCCGAAACGGCTCCTCCTGCCGCCGCCGCTCAAACCAAGGCTCCCAGCAAGAAGAAGAAGGCGGCTCCCCGCTCCAAGCCAGCCGGTCCCACGTTGGGCGAGCAGATCCTCAAGGTTCTGGCGAGTGGCAGCGATCGCAAGGGGATGTCGCTGGTGGCGATAAAGAAGGCTCTGGCTGCCAACGGCGTCGATGTGCAGAAGTTAAGTTCCCAGATCAGGTTAAGTATCAAGAGGAAAGTGGAAAACGGCTCCCTGGAGCAGACCAAGGGCACGGGCGCCTCGGGTTCCTTCAGGCTCGCTAAGGAATCCCAGCCGAAAGAGGGAAAGAAGGTGAAGAAACCAGCAGCCAAGAAATCTGCAGTAAAGAAACCAGCAGCCAAGAAATCTCCAGCCAAGAAACCAACAGCCAAGAAATCTGCAGTAAAGAAACCAGCAGCCAAGAAACCAGCAGCCAAGAAAACGAGCACCAAGAAGGCACCAACGTCAAAAAAGATTGCGAAAACGGCGGCTGGGAAGAAGGCAGCGGTGAAGAAACCCAAGAGCCCCAAGAAGGCCACAAGCGGAAAGGTGAAGGCAGCCAAGAAGGTGGCCAAGCCCAAATCAGCAAAGTCTCCCAAAGCAGCGAGCAAAAGAAAGTAAAAAAGACAACTTGTAAACATCTGAACCCAAAGGCTCTTTTCAGAGCCAGCCACGTCTTTCCAAAAAGAGCTGATCGCGGAATCAGATGATCCATGTCCCGGGGCCGCGCTCAGATTCCAGATTGAAATCATTTCAAATGATCCCCGGCTCCCTGGTGACTCGCTGACATTCGCTGCACCCACCCCTCCCCCAGTGTCTGCAATAAAACACAGAGAGAATGGGATGTCCGGGCCGTCCTCACTCTAACTGGGGGGGTGGGGTTGTTCGGCTCCAGTCTCAGTTCAGGGTCATTTTCAGTTCACAGGTTCAAGGTGAGAGTCTCTGTGAGACTCTGACACTGGCAGAGATACCCCGCGTCACAACTCGAACCCCAACACATGAGATTCTCCTAAACTGCTGAACCCGTCTGTGGAGAAGTGTGGGGAGATGGAATAAGGTCAGAGATTGACATGGAAGGAGATGGGTTGACTTGTGATAGAAGGGACAGTTTACAGGCGGGACTATTACTGATTGTTAATTGTAACAGGATCTTATTTAAAAGATTCTGGTTTCAGGAAACCCTTGAATATGAAGTCCGAGTCTGTAAGGGTTTGTGCGGAGCGCTGTGTTTCGGTTCTACTGTCGATAAACGGTTTGAAATTGGTGGTTGCAGAAAGCTGGAGGTGGAGCTGGAAGATCAGAGGCCGCTCTCTGCTCTGTCTGTCACTCTTTAAACTGTCTCCACCCCTCCCGCTCTCAATTCAATTCAATTCAAATCGCTTTATTGGCATGACAAGGTACATCTTATGTTGCCAAAGCATCGAAAAACATTCATGGTTGTACACAAAAATACAGATCTATCCATACAGTGTATAAACATACATATCCCTGAGTGTATAAATATACATTCATATAATTTGTATATACTCTTTTCTTATATTTAGTGGATGTCCCTCTGTTTATGGCAAGCTGTAACATAGTGTGCCGCTAAGGTTACACAATTTCTCTCTTCCCCTAGTAGGTATGGGAGTTTTTGGTCGTCATTCAAATTTCTGAATTCCGGGCATATTTTTGTGAATTTTGGGTAGAAATTCTCCCTTATGCCCTGATATTTTCTACAAGCTGTGAGGAAGTGCATCTCTGTCTCCACCACTCCCTGACTGCAGTGAGAGCATATCCTGTCCTCTCTTGGTAGCCGGGTCTGCCTGTGTCTACCTTTTTCGATCGCCAGGCTATGTTCACTAAGTCTGTACATTGTCAAGGTTTTTCTCAGTTTGCTATCCTTTACCATGGTCAGGTAATCAGCCATGTTGTATTGTCTGTTTAGGGCCAAGTAGCAATTGCGTTTGCTTTGGGTTTTTGTTGTTTCTGCCCAATATGACAGATATTTTTCCTTTTGCTTAGCGACGATTGTGTTGGGTCGAATTCTTTGTGTTACGCTGTCACTGTCCTGGGGCTGGTTCTTGTTAGTAGTGTTAGTAGTTACTTCACTGAGTCCCAGGACTAGTTGACTGAGGGTATTCTTCTTTATGGTCCTCTCTTTGCATTTCAGGGCTTCGTAATGATAACATTGGGGATTGCTCATTTCTAGGTGTTTCCAAAATTTGGTGGCTCTTTTTTGGATAGTGATTATTAATGGATATTGGCCTAGTTCTGCCCTGCATGCATTGTTTACGGTTTTCCTTTGAGCCTTGGCGGTGTCAAGCGGATCTCGGGTCTGATCTACGAGGAGACCCGCGGGGTGCTGAAGGTTTTCCTGGAGAATGTGATCAGGGATGCGGTCACCTACACTGAGCACGCCAAGCGCAAGACGGTCACTGCCATGGATGTGGTGTACGCTCTGAAACGGCAGGGCCGCACTCTCTATGGATTCGGCGGCTGAACAACTGCACTCTTTCAATCAAACACAACACAAAGGCTCTTTTAAGAGCCACCCACAGCCTCACAGAGAGAGAAGTGACCTGGGAACGGGAGCTGGGGTAGATTTTTCTCAAAAATAGATTGTGGTCAGAAAGATTATTAACAGATATGTGATGTGTTCTGTAATCTTTGAATTTCGCTTTCGGTTGCCCCAGGTTTATGGAGTTATTTCCTCAGACGGAACATTCCCTCTCGGTGTAAAGCCACATCGCGTCTACACATTTGTTCATTGTGCAGTTATACTGTAACGATTATAATTTTTATAATTCGTTGGCTGGTCGGACATAAACCGTTGAATGGGTTACTGAGAAGAATCCAACTTGTGAATTATTTGCAGCCAGACGGTGGTGTCCGGCCCTGATACTGACAGGGTTTGTGAAATTGAAATTTCACTTCAGTCATTCGGGGACCTGAAATTACCGCAGTTTGAGCCGCTCTAACCCGACCTTACTTCTGATTGGGGGTCCGCTCCACAATCCCATTTCGTAACCAATCACAGAGCCACAGATTAGATAGTAATCACATCATTGGTTGAAATTGTCGACCAGGCGAAATGTTTGAATTTTTTTTGATTTTGAAAAAGCCCGCCAATTCCAGTGCCGGAAAGAAGCGAATTAATCTAAAGTCTAGTTTCAAGGGAATGATTTTAAAATCTCGGTCCTTTTGTTCTGTTATTCTGCGCTCACCGTCAGTAATTCCTGGCGCTGTTGTACGAACAGGCTTAATTTGTCAGCCTTTATCTGTAACCGACGCCAATAAGTCTCCATTCAGCAATCTAAAATGTGCCGAGTATCAGATCGCTCACTGCACAGTTACCCAATGACAGATTATTGGCCAAGCCCTTCTCACAGGCTCCACGGGGACAGAGAGAAGCGACTGAATTCTGATCCTCTCCCCTGAAAGCGGCGGCTAACGTCACAATGGGACGGGCGGAGGGAAATTCTGAATGGGCTGGAGAGGAGAGGGAGAGGAATCGAGTGGAAGAGCGGGAGATTGGCGCGGGTCCCTTTCCCCGCTCCTGTCAGCATCAACAGCCCAGAGTGCGGGCAATGGGAAGGGCCCTAAAGCACCAAGCCCAGGAAGTTACATTTAAAACATTCAATGATTCTGGTAATGATCATTTCAATATGTGCAGAATAAAATCGATTCGTGTCTAAACGGTTATTTCCTGCACTAAAATTGACGGGCTTCTTGAAATGGGCGATTAGTCAGAGCTCAGCCAATCGGAGCCTGAGTTTCCAGCGTTTCATTGAATTGGGTTTAAAGTGGGTGGGCGCCGGTCTCCAGCCAATCACTGCTCGGGGCTTTCCCTCACTGAGTATAACAAGGGGGACACACAGCAGACTCCGCATTTACAGTCTGTGTGTTTCAGATTACGTTGAGATCTGTTCAGAAAATGGCCAGGACCAAGCAGACAGCGCGCAAATCCACCGGAGGGAAAGCTCCTCGCAAACAGCTGGCGACCAAAGCGGCCCGGAAGAGCGCTCCAGCCACGGGCGGAGTGAAGAAACCCCATCGCTACAGACCTGGCACTGTGGCTCTGAGGGAGATCCGCCGCTACCAGAAATCCACCGAGCTGCTGATCCGCAAACTGCCCTTCCAGCGCCTGGTGCGGGAGATCGCTCAGGACTTCAAGACCGACCTGCGCTTCCAGGGCTCGGCCGTCATGGCCCTGCAGGAGGCCAGCGAGGCTTACCTGGTGGGGCTCTTTGAGGACACCAACCTGTGCGCCATCCACGCCAAGCGAGTCACCATCATGCCCAAAGACATCCAGCTGGCCCGCCGCATCCGCGGGGAGCGCGCCTAAACTCACCCTGCCCGGCTCCAGACTTCAGCAACAAATACAACAACGGCTCTTTTAAGAGCCACCAAATCAGCAAAAGATCTGCGATCGCCCCAAGGCAAACTGGACTGTACACATCGTGCAGGTCTTGCACTGTTAATGTAATTGGGATTTATAAAGTGGGGGCAGTGAATGTCTGGGTATGGTCTATGTTTAAATGTGAGTGATCTGCCCAGTAAACTGACTGCACCCGCCCTGTAGGAAACTATAAGTGGGAGCACTGATCCAACTCCACATACCGGGATTGATCATCGAGAGAGAACGAGGTGCCTGAAGTCTGAATCACTTTTAAAATCAACTTTAACGCGGGGAGAGGTAGTTACTATTTGGAATATTTTATATTAACCAGAGCTGTAATTCTGGTTCGATGCTGTCTGCAAATTAAAAGGGGAAATGTTAGTATGGATCAATGTGCTCAGGATGTATATGGAATTATTGGCCCAATAAGGAACGGTTAGCCCATCAACCGCTCACTGGCTTTATAACCTCGGAGAAGTGCCGGGCTCGCGGGCCACACACATCAGTGCCGCGGGGGGGTGGTGGAGGAGTCCGGGGAGGGAGGTGCGGGCAGGCGGCCGCCGGGAAAGCAGCCGGCCGCCGCTCCACCTTAATGCGCCGGCGCTACGTGCTGCAACATCCCGTTGAACAATCGTTGGTTGCGGCTGCCACGGGCGAGGCGGCCGCAACTGAATTTGGGCGTCCGGGCAGCGCTACCGGCTAACGCCGATGGTAGGGCCCAACGCAATTTCGATCGCGGTTATAATTCCGGCGCAAGGCCCTCTAACGCCTCTAATTGGGCGCTAACCCCACCGAATTTCTAGGCCAGTCTCTCTGTATTGAATCACTGAACTGAATATTCGGTAACAACAAACCCGCTGAAGTGTTTGTGGATTTACAGTTCTACATGTCCTGTTTATAACCGAGAATGGCTGAACAGCAAACAACCCTTTCACAGATAAAGTGGGTGGCTCTGAAAAGAGCCTTTGGGTTATTAGAGTGAATCTTGTCCGCTTTACTTGCTCTTGGAGCTGGCAGTGCTGGTTTTCTTGGGCAGCAGCACCGCCTGGATATTAGGCAGCACCCCGCCCTGAGCGATGGTCACCTTTCCCAGCAGCTTGTTGAGCTCCTCGTCGTTGCGGATGGCCAGCTGCAAGTGTCTGGGGATGATGCGGCTCTTCTTGTTGTCGCGGGCCGCGTTGCCGGCCAGCTCTAGGATTTCAGCGGTCAGATACTCGAGCACAGCAGCCATGTAGACCGGGGCTCCAGCACCCACACGCTGAGCGTAGTTGCCCTTTCGCAGGAGCCTGTGAACCCGGCCCACAGGGAACTGCAGTCCGGCCCGGGATGAGCGAGACTTGGCCTTGGCCCGAGCTTTACCGCCGGTTTTTCCTCTTCCAGACATTTCCACAATTCACTGGTTCAGCGAAAGAATGAAAGTCTCCTCCCACATCTGCCATTCTTATACCTTCTGGAGGAATGCAGACAGCGTACTTGTGATTGGTCAATCTGTGGTGAATTTCATTGGTGTTTTCCGGTGACCAATCACAGTCTGGTTTTCCCGCCAATGAAAAGAGGGGGAAAATAACTACTCAACGATTTTTTTAATTCAAAAAGCCCGCCAATATTTTCCTAAACGAGTGAATTAAATTAATAAATCACCATAAGCCAAAGACTTGAACAATTTTATAAAATTCATTTTATCTTATTTCATCTGCAAATTCTAGGCTGTTACAATCAGGATTAATTTCGGGTTCAATATTGAGTTTACACGGCCCGGATTAAATTCCCAACGGGACACATTCCAGCTCAATCGGTGTAAAAGTGAGGATTCACAGATTATCGATCGATCCTTTGCACAGGCGCTGCTGCGGGAGTGAAACCAGAAATGGGATTCCTGCTGTGAGAAGAGAAGAGGGACAGAGTGTTCAAACTGCCCCGTTCTAATCTCTAACAACTCCCATTCTGGGTTGTTACAATGCAGCAAATCTCCGGTTGATAAACGGATGGACTTCCAACTTGCTTTAGAAAAATGCAAAGGTCTTGACAGAGAACGAGGTGACTGAAATCGGAATCTCATACCTAAAACAAGCTTTTAATTAGTCGGCTGGCGCTGCAAATAAACGGCTCTGAGAGCAAAGGCAAAGTGCAACCAAGGACCGTGTTTGTGTTTTAGTGGGCGGGAAATACAACATCGACGCTAAGGGCGATCCGGTCAATGAAACTGCTTATCTGAGAATTAAAAACTACATCTACAGCTGGAACTTCAAACGTTCTTAAACACACTTGTTAAGAAAATAATTACAGTAAACTGAATCTACAAGGCGATGCGTTGTGTAGCTCTTTCAGAGAGATAGTGGGTGGCTCTTAAAAGAGCCGTTGTGTTTGGAGTTTGTTCTTTCAGGACAGCGTGCAGTTTTACTTGGAGCTGGTGTATTTGGTCACCGCCTTTGTCCCTTCCGACACGGCGTGCTTGGCCAGCTCCCCGGGCAGCAGCAGGCGCACGGCGGTCTGGATCTCCCGGGAGCTGATGGTGTGCCGCTTGTTGTAATGGGCCAGGCGGGAAGCCTCACCAGCGATGCGCTCGAAAACATCGTTCACAAACGAGTTCATGATGCTCATGGCCTTGGAGGAGATGCCGGTGTCGGGGTGAACCTGCTTCATCACTTTGTATATGTAGATGGAGTAACTCTCCTTCCTCGACTTTCTGCGCTTCTTGCCGCCCTTCGCTGCCGGTTTAGTGACGGTTTTCTTGGCGCCCTTCTTGGCACCTGTCTTCTTTTCATCCACCATTCCCAAGCTCGATTTCAGAAACAAAAATGACGCAAACCCGCTCCGCGTTCGGAATATATAGGCAGCCCCACAGTCCTATGCTAATGAGGGATGGGTGAAGGCAATGATTGTGATTGGCTGGTTAGGAATGATGTCAATTTCCATTCTTCTGCATCTCTCTGATTGGCTTCTTTATGTATCCAATCAGATTGAGTGTTTGCCACCAGCACGCCCCCTGCAGTCAGAAAGGTCATTGCAAGTGCGTGTGTGACATCTGCCCATTCATAATTTCCCAGATCATTTTCCAGGGCCGCAAACACTACTTCCGGACGGGACAGCCATTTCGATAGACTTCCTCCAATTTGTGCACTATATTCACGCATTGCGGTGTGGTATCCGCCACTTTAGTTCTGCATCTGCCAATCTCTAATACTGTGTGTGTGGGCATAGTTCTGTATCACTCAGTCTCTGGTGATTTATGTAAGTGTAGGAACCATTCTCAATCTCAGTCTCTGTTACCGTATGTGAGTGTGGAATCCTTTAGTTTCCTGTCCGTCACTTTTTTTTATTCGTTCATGGGATGTGGGCATCCCTGGCAAGGCCAGCATTTATTGCCCATCCCTAATTGCCCTTTGAGAAGTTTTTGGTGAGACAGGTTCTTGAACTGCTGCAGTCCGTCTGCTGAAGGTACTCCCACAGTGCTGTTAGGGAGGGAGTTCCAGGATTTTGACCCAGCGACGATGAAGGAGCGGCGATAGAATAGACAGTGCTTGATGGCTGGCACGGACACGATGGGCCGAAGGGCCTCTTTCTGTGCTGTATAACTCTATGACTCTATGACTATGACTAATTGTCAGGGTGGGATTCTATCTTGTACCGTGTGTCAGTGTTGGTATTGATTCTGAATCTGTCATTTTCTGGTAGAGTGTGAGTCTGAGATTCATTCTACATCTGCCTGTCTCTAGCACGGTGTGCAAGTCTGAGATTCATTCTACATCTGTCCGTCACTGGCACTGATTGTGAGTATGGGAGTAATTCTGTATCTGTTAGTCTCTGGTACTGATTGTGAGTGTGGGAGTCATTCGTAGCAAGAGGGTTTGAGTACAGGAACAAGGATGTCTTGCTGCAGTTGTACAGGGCCTTGGTGAGACCGCACCTTGAGTATTGTGTGCAGTTTTGGTCACTTTACCTGAGGAAGGACGTTCTTGCCATGGAGGGAGTGCAGCGAAGATTCACCAGGCTGATACCAGGGATGGCAGGAATGACGTATGAGGAGAGAGGGGATCTCATCGAAACCTATAAAATTCTGTCAGGTCTGGACAGACTAGATGCAGGAAGGATGTTTATGATGGCTGGGGAGTCCCAAACCAGGGGTCATAGTCGAAGGATAAGGGGTAAGCCATTTAGGACTGAAATGAGGAGGAACTTCTTCACCCAGAGAGTGGTGAACCTGTGGAATTCTCTGCCACAGAGGGTGGTGGAGGCCAGTTCATTAAATATATTCAAGAAAGAGTAGGATATATTTCTTGAGGCTGAAGGGATCAAGGGATATGGGGAGAAGGCAGGGACGGGGTACTGAATTTGGATGATCAACCATGATCTCATTGAATGGCGGAGCAGGCTCAAAGGGCCGAATGGCCTACTCCTGCTCCTATCTTCTCTGTTTCTATGTTTCTATGTCTCTGGTACTGATTGTGAGTGTGTGAGTCATTCTGTATCTGTCAGTCTCTGGTACTGATTGTGAGTGTGGGACTCATTCTGTATCTGTCAGTCTCTGGTACTGTGTGTGAGTGTGGGACTCATTCTGTATCTGTCAGTCTCTGGTACTGATTGTGATTGTGGGACTCATTCTGGATCTGTCAGTCTCTGGTACTATATGTTAGTGTCCAACTAGTTCTGAATCAGTCTATCTCTTGTACTGTCCTTCAGCGAAGTATTCTGCATGAATCTGCTACTCACTCGGATTATGAAAGTGGGAATCGTACTGCATCTATCAGTCTCTGCTACTTGATGTTAGTTTGAGATTAATTCCATTTCTGCTAGTACCTGGTACTGTATGTGAGTGTGGGACTAACTCTACCTGTAAATCAATTGTACTGCATGTAATTGTGGCCTCATTCTGTATCTGCCAGGCCCTCTGATGCACTGTCTGTCAGTCTCTGTTCTGTATGTGTGTGCTAGAGTATTATATATCTTTCAATCTCTGGTCCTGTATGTGAGAGTGAGATTCATTTTGCACCAATCAGTCTTTAATGTGGGGTTCACTTTGTCTCTATCATTTGCTGGTACTGTGTACGAGTGTGTATTAATTCTGGGTCTGTCACCGTCTGATAATCTGTGTCAGTGTGAGATTCGTTCTCTTTCTCTGCCAATCTATGGTACTGTATGTGAGTTTGAGATTTATTCTATATCTGTCAGTTCCTGGCATGGCATGTGAGTTTGGGATTTATTCTGTACTTGTCAGTCACTGATACTGTATGTGAGATTTAGATTAATTCTGTCTCTGTCATTATCTGGTACTGTATAAGGAGAGATTGGGTTGATTGTGCTTATATTCACTAGAGGTTAGAAGAATGAGAGGGGATCTCATTGTAACTCATAAAGTTCTAACAGGACTGGACATACTAGATGCAGGGGTCACAGTCTAAGGATAAGGGGAGAGCCATTTAGGACTGAGCTGAGGAGGGATTTCTTAACTCAGAGAGTGGTGAACCTGTGGAATTCTCTGCCACACAGGGCAGTTGAGGCCAATTCATTAAATATATTAAAGAAGGAGTTGGATATATTTCTTGAGGCTAAAGGGATCAAGGGATATGTGGAGAAAGCAGAGACAGGGTACTGAATTTGGATGATTAGCCATGATCTCATTAAATGGCGGAGTGGGCTCGAGGGGCCGAATTGCCGACTCCTGCACCAAAATCTAAGTTTCTATGTATGAGAGTGTGAGATTCATGCTGAGTATCTGCCATCTCTGAAACTGTATGTGAATTTCAGTTTAATTCTGTCTGTCACTGTCTGGTACTGTATGTGAGTGTGAGATTTATTCTGTGTGTCTGTCGCTGATACAGTATGTGAGTGTGAGATTTATTCTGTGTGTCTGTCTCTGATACAGTATGTGAGTGAGATTTATTCTGTGTGTCTGTCTCTGATACAGTATGTGAGTGTGAGATTTATCCTGCAACTCTCAGTCTCTGATAATCTGTTTCCGTGCGGATTGTTTCTGTATTAGTCAGTGTCTGATGCTCTATGTGACAGTGAGGTACATTCTGTGTCTGTCAGTTTCTGGTACTGTGTGTGGGAGTGAGATTCATTCCACTTGGACTGAGCCCTCACCCCATGATGCCGAGAATTTGAACCCGAGTCAGCTCGCTAGGAAGGGCAGCTGGGCTCATCACTGTACCACCATCGCCCTAATTTTAAAATGAAAGCCTCTGTATTTACAGATCACTCGCCAAAGGTCTTTGGAGCTTTAGTCAGGACGAATAACACTTGCAATCATCTTAATCTGAACGTAAACAAGATGTTCAGTTTATATCTCTCCAATTTAAAATAGTTGCTGATGAATGGTTATCTTGTTGCAGTATAGGCTGGCGGCCAGGAGATGGCACCAACCTCTAATAGTTTGGAGTGTGCGGATTGTGTCCACACATCCAGGCCGCCGTGAGTCCGGTGCTGCCCAGGGAGCTGGCCAAGTACGGGGTGTCGGAAGGGACAATGCCGGAGGCCATTGCAAATACATTTCACAACGCTCTGAAACAGCATTAATTTAGTCGAATAATTCATTCCGGCCATCGTCCTTTTATAGAATCACAGAACTTTAATGTGAGCGCGGGTTTTTTCTGTATCTCTCAGTTTCTGGTATGTGAATGTGGGTTATTTCTGTACCTGTCTATTTCTGGCATGGAACAATGGGTAAAATGCTGTAGCTCTCAGTCTCTAGTATGTTAGTGGGGGTTTCTTTTGTATTACGAAGTCTCTGGTATGTGAATGCGGTTTTTAGCTGTCATAAATTCATGGAGTCAAAACGGCACAGAAGGAGGTCATTCGGCCCATCGAGTCCATGCCGGCTATCTCAAGAGCAATCCGGTCAGTCCCATTCCTCCGCTCTATCCCCGTAGCCCTGCAAGTTTATTTCCCTCAAGCGCCTATCCAGTCTCCCCTTAAAAACATTGAGTGCCTCCGCTTTCACTACTTCCGTCGGCAGCGAGTTCCAGGTCCTCACCAATCGCTGCGTAAAAAAGTTTTTGGTCACATCCCCCCTGTCTCTCTTGCCCAAAATCTTAAATCTGTGTCCCCTCGTCCTTTGACCATCAACTAGTGGGACCAGCCTTTCCCCGTCTAGCCTGTCCAAATCCATCATAATTTGTACACCTCGATCAATTCACCCCTCAACCTCCTTTGCTCTCATGAAAACAAATCCAGCTTCTCCAACCTGTCCTTGTAGCTAAGATCCCCCATTCCTGGGACCATTCTGGTAAATCTCCTCTGCAGCCTCGCAAGTGACTTCACATCCTTTCTAAAGTGTGGCGACCAGAACTGGACGCAATATTCCAGTTGTGGCCTAACTAGCACTTTATAAAGGTTGAGCATAACTTCTGTACTTTTGTACGAATACCTCTATTTATGAATGTAAGAAGTCACACAACACCAGGTTATAGTCCAACAACTTTATTTGAAATCACAAGCTTTCGGAGCGCTGCTCCTTCGTCAGGTGAGCAGCGCTCCGAAAGCTTGTGATTTCAAATAAAGCTGTTGGACTATAACCTGGTGTTGTGTGACTTCTTACATTTGTCCACCCCAGTCCAACTCCGGCATCTCCACACCATGTCTATTTATGAAGCCCAAGATCCCATATGCTTTGCTAACCACTCTCTCAAAATGTCCCCCCACCTTCAGAGGGACCTATGCACGTTAACTCCCAGGTCCCTCTGAACCTGCACACTCTTTAAAACTGTGCCATGAAGTGTATATTGCCTCTCCCTGTTCCTGCTGCCAAAATGCATCACCTCACACTTCTCTGTATTAAATTCTTTCAGATTCTGGTATGTGAGTATGGATTTCACTCTGTACCTGTCAGTCTCTGGTATGTAAGTGTGTTTCTCCTCTGTATCGTTCATGCTCTGGGATGTGAGTGTGTACACTGCAACTTTCATTTCCTCGTATTTGAGGGCGATTTATTTCTGTACCTTTCAGTTTCTGATGAGTTACCCCAGGTTTTGCACTGTACTTGTCAATTTCTGTTATGTGAGAGTGAAATTTAATCAGTACCTTTCAGTTTCTTGTATGTCAGTGTCTATTTGAATCTGCATTGTCAGTTTCTGGTATGTGAGTGGGATGTTGTGCTGTACCTGTCAGTTACTGGTATGTCAGTGCTTTTTCCTTCTACCTGCCAGCTTCAGGTAAGTTATGTTGAGTGGGATGTTGTTCTGTACCTGTCAGTTTCTGATATGTGAGTGGGGTTTTGTCCTGTACCTGTCAGTTTCTGGTATGTGAGTGTGGTTTCGTTCTGCACCTGTCAGTTTCTGGTATGTTTGTGCGATTTTGCCCTGTACTTGTCAGATTCTGGTATGTTAGTGGGATTTTGCCCTGAACTTGTCAGTTTCTGTTATGTGAATGGGGTTTTGTCCTGTACCTCTCAGTTTCTGGTATGTGAGTGTGGTTTCGTTCGGTACCTGTCAGTTTCTGGTATGTTTGTGGGATTTTGCCCTGTACTTGTCAGTTTCTGGTATGTGAGTGGTATTTTGCCCTGTACTTGTCAGTTTCTGGTATGTGAGTGTGGTTATATCCTGTACCTGTCAGTTTCTGGTATGTGAGTGAGGTTTTGTCCAGTACCTGTCAGTCTCTGGTATGTAAGTGTGGTTATATCAAATACCTGTCAGTTTCTGGTATGTGAGTGTGGTTACATCCTGTCCCTGTCAGTTTCTGGTATGTGAGTGAGGTTTTGTCCAGTACCTGTCAGTCTCTGATATGTAAGTGTGGTTATATCAAATACCTGTCAGTTTCTGGTATGTGAATGGGGTTTTGTCCAGTACCTGTCAGTCTCTGGTATGTAAGTGTGGTTATATCAAATACCTGTCAGTTTCTGGTATGTGAATGGGGTTTTGTCCAGTACCTGTCAGTTTCTGGTATGTGAGTGGTATTTTGCCCTGTACTTGTCAGTTTCTGGCATGTGAGTGGGGTTTTGTCCTGTACCTGTCAGTTTCCAGTATGTGAGTGAGGTTTTGTCCTGTACCTGTCAGTTTCTGGTATGTGAGTGTGGTTATATCCTGTACCTCTCAATTTCTGGTGAGTGTGTTTTATCCTGTGCCTGTTAGCTTCTGGTATGCGAGTTGAGTTTTGTCCTGTACCTGTCAGTTTCTGGTATGTGAGTGTGATTTTACACTGTACTTGTCAGTTTCTGGTATGTGAGTTGGGTTTTGTCCTGTACCTGTCAGTTTCTGGTATCTGAGTGAGGTTTTGTCCTGTACCTGTCCATTTCTGGTATGTGAATGGGGTTCTGTCCTGTACCTGTCAGTTTCTGGTATCTGTGTGGATTTTGTTCTGTACCTGTCTGATTATTGTATGTTTGTGCGGGTTTTGTGCTGTCGCTCTCAGTTTGTGTTATATGAGTAAAGGTTTTATTCAGTACAGTACCAGCAAGTTCCTGGTAAGGGAGTGTAGATTTTAGTCATTAGCTGTCACTCTCTGGGATATGAGTGTAGCTTTATTCTCTATCTCTCAGTTTCTGGTATGTGTGTGTGGGTTTTTTATGTATCTGTCAATCTCTATTACATGAATGTGGATTTTACTCTGTGTCTGTCAGTCGCTGCTGTGTGAGGTTGTGTTTGACTCTATAGCTTTCAATCTCTGGGATGTGAGAGTGGATGTATTTCTGTTAATATAGTCTCTGGAATGTGCATGCGGATTTTCCTCTGTAACTGTCAGTTTCTGTCAGAATTTGTGTTTTATTCAAGTGTGTGAGTGTGGATTTCACTCTGGATCTGTCATTAACCGGGATGCAAGTGTGGGTTTTATCTGAAACTTTCAGTTTCTGGTGAATGACTGTGGATTTCACTCTCTACCTGTCTGTATCTGGTATGTGAGTGTAAGTTTCTGTCTATCTGTCTGTGTGTGGTGTGGGAGTATGGATTTTACTCTGTGACCTTCTACCTCTGTTGTGCGAGTGTGGATTTTCCTCTGCATCTGTCAGTCATCAACCTGTTACCGGAAGTGATTGTGTTTCATTCTCAATCTGCCGCTCTGTGAGTGATCATGTACTTACTGTCTGTGAGAAGGAGCTGCCTGCAATGCTCCTTTTGTTCAGGGTGGAGGAATGATCACATTTATTCTGCCTCACTGAAGTATTTTGCTACGAGAATAATAATATGAGAACAATATTAGTTATAAGTTATGGACAGCTGCGGGTAGAATATAAAAATGCTGTTATAATTAATGTGTCTATTTATAATAAAGTAAAATACCTGGAGAGAAGAAACCATGATACAAACAGTGTCATTGTCTGACCTCACTGCAGTACAGCGGCACTCAGATTCTCTACACCAGGTGTGTAGGCCGGTTCTATAGTAAGTTATCAGCATCCAGACACAACCCAAACCCAGCACCGGACCTATTGGCACAGTCCAGGTTTTTATCTCCCATTCCCATGGGACTACCTGTAAATTTCAAGGATTGCTTACTGGAATATAACCACAGGTACCTGGGCTGTACAAAAAATGTTTTTAATCTATTGAAAACGAGTTGAGGGCCTGAGTAGTTAACAGAATGCCTCAGAACTCGAGAATGGCCTCTCCCTTCCCCGACTCACTCCATGTTCCGGAACTGCTTCCTGTTCCACTCTGCCTCTTTCAATCAGTCTCCCGACTGCCGCTGAATTTATCCCGAACCAAAACCATTCTGCGGATACAGATCCAATGTGATGTGCTGTTGTTTGCTCCCTTATTCCCTGGTGTGTTCAGCGATCATCAGCCGAGCACAGAGGAACCGGCCCCCGCTGGCAGAGCTGGGGGAGGGGTGCTCACATGGGCCCTTCCTGTCGCTTTAAACACTGTGCGGGGAGAGGGGGAGGAGCAGACTTCTGTTTAGAGCACAAGCGCAGTGTTTGCGTCTCTTTCGTGTAGAATTAAAATATTTCGCTGTCAGAGAAACGCCCTGCTCCTTGTGAAATCCCCAAGTGCATTATTCCCGCAGGATTTGTAAATTGTCCAATTAAGAAACGGTGAGCCCATCAACCGCTCATTCACTTTATACTCGGTGCTTAACATCCGTTCATATTCGGCTCTTACAACAACCTGTTCAATGAGGCCCGGGCTCACGTTAAGGTTCCGTTTGGTTTGTTATTCTCTGAAGCCGATCCCTCTCTGTACTGAATCACTGATCTGAATACCCACTGCAATGTTTGTCGATCTAGATTTCTACATGTTCGACACTGTCCTGTTTATAATCGAGAATGACAGCGGGTTATTTCTGATCAGGAAATTCCCAGCTTAATTAAAAAGATTTAACATGTTCAATTAGATCTGGGATAATTGTGACCCATAGAACAGAACAGGAACCAGCCCTTTCACAGATAAAGTGGGTGGCTCTGAAAAGAGCCTTTGGGTTATTAGATTGAATCTTGTCCGCTTTACTTGCTCTTGGAGCTGGCAGTGCTGGTTTTCTTGGGCAGCAGCACCGCCTGGATATTAGGCAGCACCCCGCCCTGAGCGATGGTCACCTTTCCCAGCAGCTTGTTGAGCTCCTCGTCGTTGCGGATGGCCATCTGCAGGTGTCTGGGGATGATGCGTGTCTTCTAAGGAGATGGTACTCAGTAAAATAATGGGACTTAAGGCAGATAAATCCCCCGGACCTGATGGCCTACATCCTAGGGTCTTGAGAGAAGTGGCGGTAGGGATTGTGATCATTTTCCAGAACTCCCTGGACTCAGGAAAGGTCCCGGCAGATTGGAAAACTGCTGATGTAACACCCTTATTTAAGAAGGGAAGTAGACAAAAAGCTGGAAACTATAGACCAGTTAGCCTAACATCTGTGGTTGGCAAAATGTTGGAGTCCATTATTAAGGATACAGTAACAGAGCATTTGGATAAACATAATTTAATAGGACAGAGTAAGCATGGTTTTATGAAGGGGAAGTCATGTTTGACAAATTTGCTCGAATTCTTTGAGGATGTAACACACAGGGTGGATAAAGGGGAACCAGTGGCTGTAGTGTATTTGGACTTCCAAAAGGCATTTGACAAGGTTCCACACAAAAGATTACTGATCAAGATAAAAAATCACGGTATTGGGGGTAATATACTGGCATGGGTGGAAGACTGGCTATCTAACAGAAAACAAAGAGTTGGGATAAATGGTTCATTCTCGGGCTGGCAATCAGTAACTAGTGGTGTTCCGCAGGGGTCAGTGCTGGGACCCCAACTCTTTACAATCTATATTAACGATTTGGAGGAAGGGACCGAGTGCAACATATCCAAGTTTGCCGATGATACAAAGATGGGAGGGAAAGCAGTGAGTGAGGAGGACATAAAAAACCTGCAAAAGGACATAGACAGGCTAAGTGAGTGGGCAGAGATTTGGCAGATGCAATATAATGTTGGAAAGTGTGAGGTGATGCACTTTGTCAGAAAAAATCAAAGAGCATGTTATTATCTAAATGGAGAGAAACTGCAAAGTGCTACAGTACAAAGGGATCTGGGGGTCCTGGTGCATGAAACACAAAAAGTTAGTATGCAGGTGCAGCAGGTGATCAGGAAGGCCAATGGAATCTTGGCTTTTATTGCAAGGGGGATGGAGTATAAAAACAGGGAAGTCTTGCTGCTGTTATACAGGGTATTGGTGAGGCCACACCTGGAATACTGCATGCAGTTTTGGTTTCCATATTTAAGAAAAGATATACTTGCTCTCGAGGCGGTTCAGAGAAGGTTCACTCGGTTGATTCCAGAGATGAGGGGGTTGACATATGAGGAAAGGTTGAGTAGGTTGGGACTCTACTCATTGGAGTTCAGAAGAATGAGAGGCGATCTTATCGAAACATATAAGATTGTGAGGGGGCTTGATCGGGTGGATGCAGTGAGGGTGTTTCCACTGATGGGTGAGATTAGAACTAGGGGGCATAATCTTAAAGGCTGCCCTTTCAAAACTGAGATGAGGAGAAACTTCATTCAGAGGGTAGTAAATCTATGGAATTTGCTACCCCAGAGAGCTGCGGAAACTGCAACATTAAATAAATTTAAAATGGAGATAGACATTTTCCTAACAGATCAGGGAATTAGGGGTTACGGGGAGAGGGCAGGGAAGTGGACGCGAGTCTAGGTTCAGATCAGCCATGATCCTATTGAATGGCGGAGCAGGCCCGAGGGGCCGTATGGCCTAATCCTGCTCCTATTTCTTATGTTCTTATGTTCTTGTTGTCGGCCAGCTCCAGGATATCAGCGGTCAGATACTCGAGCACAGCAGCCATGTAGACCGGGGCTCGGGCACCCACACGCTCAGCGTAGCTGCCCTTTTGGAGGAGCCTGTGAACCAGGCCCACAGGGAACTGCAGTCCGGCCCGGGATGATCGAGACTTAGCCTTGGCCCGAGCTTTACCGCCGGTTTTTCCTCTTCCAGACATTTCCACAATTCACTCGTTGAAAGAAATAATGAAAATCTCCTCCCACATCTGCTCTTCTTATACCTTCTGGAGGAATGCAGATAGCGAACTTGTGATTGGTCGCTCTTTGGTAAATTTCATTGGTGTTTTCCGGTGACCAATCAGTCTGTTTTTCCCGCCAGTGAAAAGGATGTGGAAATAACTGTCAACAGTCAGACCGCCAATGATTTTTAAATTTCAAACAGCCCGCCAATATTATCCTATACCAGCGAATTAAGTTAATAAATTCACTATTAGCCAAAGATTTCTCAACATTTTTATACCTTTTGTCTTATTGAATCTCTCCCTTGCAATTCCAAGCTGTTACAATCAGGATTAATTTCGCATTCAATTTCAAACTGTAACGGGCGGGAATCAATTCCCATTGATTCTGTAACGGGACACATTCCAGCTCAATCTGTGTAAAAGTGAGGTTTCACAGGTTATCGATCGATCTTTTACAAAGGCGCTGCTTCCAAAGAGTCCTGTTGTAAAAAGTGAAGAGGGACAGTGTTGAAACTGCCCCCGTCAGGACTCTAACAAAATCACATTCTGGGTTGTTACACTGCAGGAAGGCTCGGGTTAACCGACGGAATAACTCCCAAAGGGCTTTACAAAAAAAATGAAAAGGGTCTCGACCAAGAACGAGGTGCCTGAAATCAGAATCTCATCCACAAAACAAGCTTTTATTCGTCCGGTCTGAGAGCAAAGGGAAATTGCGAGCAGGGACCGTGTTTGTAGTTTACTGGGAGACTTCAACAGCGACACTCAGGTCGAAACGGAATATAAAACTGCTTATCTGAGAATTCCAAACTAAATCTACAGCTGGAATTTTAAAAATGTTCTCAAACTCATTTGTTCAGGATATAATTACAGTAAACTGAGAAAAAAACAGCCAAATCAGTCGAAAGGGACACGCATTTGTGTAGCTCGTTCAGAGATTGTGGGTGGCTCTTAAAAGAGCCGTTGTGTTTGGAGTTTGTTCTTTCAGGACAGCGTGGAGTTTTACTTGGAGCTGGTGTATTTGGTCACCTCCTTTGTCCCTTCTGCAGGGCAGTCTGGATCTCCCGGGAGCTGATGGTGTGCCGCTTGTTGTAATGGGCCAGGCGGGAAGCCTCACTCGCGATGCGCTCGAAAATATCGTTCACAAACGAATTCATGATTCTCATGGCCTTGGAGGAGATGCCGGTGTCGGGGTGAACCTGCTTCATCACTTTGTAGATGTAGATGGAGTAACTCTCCTTCCTCGACTTTCTGCGCTTCTTGCCGCCCTTCACTGCCGGTTTAGTGACGGTTTTCTTGGCGCCTTTCTTGGCAGCTTTTTTCTTTTTGTCCGCCACTCTCCAACTCGATTTCAGAAACAAAATGACGTAAACCCGCTCCGCGCTCGGAATAAATTGGCAGCTCCCACAGCCCTATGCTAATGAGGGATGAGTGAATGCAATGATTTTGATTGGCTGGTTAGGAATGATGACAATTTCCATTGTTCTGCATCTCTCTGATTGGATACATAAAGAAGCCAATCAGATTGACTGTTTGCCACCATAACGCCCCCTGCAGTCAGAAAGAGCCGAGGGAGAATCATCTGCCCATTCCCCATTTCCCAGACCATTATGCAATGCCCCAAGCACAACTTTTCAGACGGGACAGCAATTTAGATGTACTTCCACCAAACTGTGTACTATATTCACGCCTTGCGGTGTGGTCCCCGTCCCATTAGTTCAGTATCTGCCAGTCCTGTACATGTAAATCTTTAATGTGGGGTTAATTTTGTTTCTATCATTTGCAGGTTCTGTGTACAAGTGTGTATTTATTCTGGTTCTGTCACCGTCTGATACTTTGTGTCAGTGTGAGATTAATTCGCTTTCTCTGCAAATCTGTGGTACTGTATGTGAGATTGAGATTTATTCTATGTCTGTCAGTTCCTGGTATGGCATGTGAGATTGAGATTTATTCTGTACCTGTCAGTCACTGATACGGTAGGTGACAGTTAGATTAATTCTGTCTCTGTCACTATCTGGTACTCTATCAGAGTGTGAGATTCATTTTGTGCCTATGTCAGTCTTTCCTACCGTATGTGAGTGCGATATTTATTCTGTACCTGTTAGTCTCTGATAATCTGTGCCAGTGTGGGCTGATTCTTTATTAGTCAGTCTCTGATACTCTACATGACCGTGAGGTACATTCTGTATCTGTCAGTCTCTGGTATTATGTTTGAAAGTGAGATTCATTCTCTATCAGTCAGTCTTTAATAATCTTTATCAGAGTGGGATTCATTTTCTCTATCATTTTCTGGTACTGTATATGAGTTTTGGATTCATTCTGTACCTGTCTGTCTCTGATTCTGAGTTAGTGTGAGATTCATTATTTCGTTGTCAGTCTATGATTCTGTATGAGAGTTAAATTAATTCTGTAACTGTCAGTCTCTTATACTGTATGCATGAGTGAGATTTGTGCTACATATATCAGTCTCTTGTGGTCTAACTTGGAATTAGATTCGTTCTGTGTCCCTCAGCCTCTAGTACTTTGTGTGAGAGTGAGATTCATTCTGTATATCTGTCTCTGATACACTTGTCATTGTCTGATTGTGTGACTGATGTGTCGAGTACTGTATGTGACAGTGAGGTCTCTAGATTTTGTGTGAGAGTGAGATTCATTCTGTACCAGTCAGTCTTTAATATTCGGTGTCAGTGAGTAATTCAACCTGTACCTGTCAGTCTCTGGTACGTGGATGTGGATTTTACCCTGTACCTGCCAGTCTCTGATGAGAGAGCCTGACATTCAACTGTGCTTTCAATGCCTCCAATGTCTGCAGCTCTGCTACCCCGCCTGGTGGACTATTCTGGTCATTTCTCATCCTTTGTGTGAGGAAGTTCCCACCGCCATCTGCAGTAAATTAATTCTTCTGTAGTTCATATGAATGTTCAATCTAATTGTTTTTAAGTGCGCAGTCTCTTTAGCAGGGTGTGCAGACCATTCAAATTTTTGTTGAGTATCTGGGATGTAAGTGTGAGTAATATTCTGTATCTGTCAGTCTCTGGGACTGTAAAGATCCGGACATTACAACAGGTACCTGGGCTGTACACCATTGTTTTCAATCTAATGAAACTGAGTTGAGTACCTGAATAGTTAACAGAATGTCACAGAGCCCGGATTCTGATGTATCTGAGGGAGCAACAATTTATCTCCCGATCACCAGCAGCATGGTTCTGGAGAACTGAACACACCAAAACAAAGTTTTTGAAATGTGTTCTTTCACAAGCCTCCCTAATCTCTGAATTACTACATTCTGCCACTTCAATGCTGCTATCATGTGGTCTGTAGAAAACTTCCATTTCAGTTTCAAGTCCTCTCTGACCCTCAATTTTAACCATGGAGTCTTCATTGATTGCTTTCCCTTACCTATATCTTCTCTGACTAATGCTGAAATAGTATATTAAATCAATAAGGGTACCCCTCCTCCTCTTTCAGTTGCCCTGTCCTTTCTAAAGACATTCTAACCTGGAATATTAAACACCCAATCATGACCAGCTAGCAGCCATGTCTCTGTAACGGCCACCATCTCCTCCCCTCTCAGCTGTATTTGAGCTTCTAATTCACTCAGTGTATTTCTTATACTCCATGCATCAGTCGGTACATTTTTTCCCTGTGCAAGAGACCCTCTCTGTACCTTTCATTTCTAGTTATGCGAGCGTAGGTTTTATTCGGTACCTGTCAGTTTCTGATATCTGAGTGTGGGTGTTTCTTTGTACCTGTCAGCATCTGGTATATGAATGTAGATTTTATTCTGTACCTGTCATTTCTGAAATGTGAGTGTGGGTTTTCCTCTGCTCTTGACATTTTCTGTATGTTAGTGTGGATTTTAATCAGTACCTGTCAGTTTCTGGGATGGGAGTGCGGATTTTACTCGGTATCTGTCAGTCTCTGGTTTGTGAGTGAGTGTTTGACTCTGTTTCTGTCAGCCTGACATCCAACAGTTTTAAATGCCTCTGAAGTCGGCAGCTCTACTACCCCACCTGGTGGACTATTCTGGACATTTCCCATCCTTTGTGTGAGGAAGTTACCACCGCCCTCTGTTGTAAATTAATTCTTCTGTAGTTCACATCAAGTGTGCGGTCTCTTTAACAGGGTGCGAGGACCTTTCAATTTTTTGTTGAGTCCCTGGGATGTGAGTGTGAGTTGTATTCTGCAGGGGGGCACGGTGGCATAGTGGTTAGCACTGTTGCCTCACAGCGCCAGGGACCCGGGTTCAAATCTGGCCTCGGGCGACTGTCTGTGTGGAGTTTGCACATTCTCCCTGTGTCTGCGTGGGTTTCCTCCGGGTGCTCCGGTTTCCTCCCACAGTCCAAAGATGTGCAGGTTAGGTTGATTTGGCTATGATAAATTGACCCTTAGTGTTAGGGGATTAATTACGTGGGGTTACGGGGATAGGGTGGGATATGTGTCAGTGCAGGCTCGATGGGCCGAAATGGCCTCTATCTGCACTGTGAGGATTCTGTGATCTGTCAGTCTCTGGGATGTGAGTGTGGGTTTTACACTGTATCAGATATTCCCTGGGGTGTGAGCGTGTACCACCCGATTAACACAGTTATATCTCCCACTCTCATGGGAGTAATTGTAAAGTTCCGGATCGCTTCCTGGAATATAACTGCAGGTACCTGGTCTGTACAACATTGTATTCAGTCTATTGAAACCGAGTTGAGGGATTGTGTAGTTAACAGAATGTCACAGAGCCCGGATCCTGGTGTATCTTGAAGGAGCGACAATGTATCTCGGTTCTGGAGAACTCAACGCACCGAAACAAAATAACCAATTTTACTTGTTGCAGGAGATGGGACCAACCTCTAATAGTTTGGAGTGTGTGGATTGTGTACAGACATCCAGACCGCCGTGAGTCCGGTGCTGCCCGGGGGAGCTGGCCAAGCACGGTGTGTCGGGCAATGCCGGAGGCCATTACAAATACATTTCACAATGCACTGAAACAGCATTAATTTAGTAGAATAATTCATTCCGGCCATCGTCCAATAGAATCACCGAGCATTAATGTGAGCGCGGGTTTTTTCTGTATCTCTCAGTTTCTGGTATGTGAATGTGGGTTTTATTCTGTGCCTGTCTATTTCTGGCATGGAAGAGTGGGTAAAATGTTGAGCTCTCAGTCTCTAGTATGTTAGGGTGGGTTTATTTTGTATTACGAAGTCTCTGGTGTGTGAATGCGGTTTTTAGCTGTCAGTCATAATGGCACAGAATGCAACAGTACCCATGGATTGGAGGGTAGCTAATGTTACCCCACTATTCAAAAAAGGTGGTAGAGAGTAAATGGGAAATTATAGACCGGTAAGCCTGACATCGGTAGTGGGGAAAATGCTACATAAAAGATGTAATAGCAGAGCACGTGGAAAACAGTGACAGGATCGGACAAAGTCAACATGGATGAGGAGAGATTGGGTCGATTGTGCTTATACTCGCTGGAGTTTAGAAGAATGAGAGGGGATCTCATTGAAACTTATAAAATTCTAACAGGACTGCACAAACTAGATGCAGGAAGGATGTTCCCGATGGTCGGGGAGTCCAGAACCAGGGGTCACAGTCTAAGGAAAAGGGGTAAGCCATTTAGGACAGAGATGAGGAGGAATTTCTTCACCCAGAGAGTGGTGAACCTGTGGAAATCTCTACCACTGAAGACAGTAGAGGCCAATTCATTAAATATATTCAAGAAGGAGTTCGATATATTTCTTAAGGCTAAAGGGATCAAGGGATATGGGGAGAAAGCAGGAGTTTGGATGATCAGCCATGATTTTATTGAATGGTGGAGCAGGCTCGAGGGGCCAAATGGCCTACTCCTGCTCCTATCTTCTATGCTTCTATGAAGGAGTACATTCGGCCCATCGAGTGCATGCCGGCTCTTTGTAGAGCAATCCAGTCAGTCCCATTCCCCCGCTCTATCCCCGTAGCCCTGCAAGTTTATTTCCCTCAAGTGCCTATCCAGTCTCCCCTTGAAAACATTGAGTGCCTCAGCTTTCACCACTTCCATCGGCAGCGAGTTCCAGGTCCTCACCAATCACTGTGTAAATAAGTTTTTGGTCACATTCCCCCTGTATCTCTTGCCCAAAACCTTAATTCTTAAATCTGTGTCCCCTAGTCCTTGTATCATCAACTAGTGGGAACAGCCTTTCCCCGTCTAGCCTGTCATAATTCATCATAATCTTGTACACCTCTATCAAATCACACCACATCCTCCTTTGCTCTAATGAAAACAAATCCAGCTTCTCCAACCTGCCCTTGTAAATAGGATCTGCGATCCCCGGAACCATTTGTTAAATCTCCTCTGCATCCTCTCAAGGGCCTTCACATCCTTCCTAAAGTGCGGTGACCAGAACTGGATGCAGTACTCCAGTTGTGGACTAACCAGTGCTTTATAAAGTTCAGCATAACTTCTCTACTTTTGTACTCAATACCTCTAGTTATGAAGCCCAAGATCCCATATGCTTTGCTAACCACTCTCTCAAAATGTCCCCCCACCTTCAGAGGGACCTATGCACATTAACTCCCAGGTCCCTCTGACCCTGCACACTCTTTAAAACTGTCTCATTAAGTGTATATTGCCTCTCCCTGATCCTGCTACCAAAATGCATCCACCTCACACTTCTCTGTATTAAATTCTTTCAGTTTCTGTTATGTGAGTGTGGATTTTACCCTATACCTGTGAGTTTCTGGTATGTGAGTATGGATTTCACTCTGTACCTGTCAGTCTCTGGTATGTGAGTGTGGTTTTCCTCTGTATTGTTCATGCTCTGGGATGTGAGCAGTACAAATTTCATTTCCTCTTATTTGAGGGGGACTTTATACTTTACCTATCAGTTTCTGGTGTGTTAGCCTTGGTTCTTGCACTGCATCTGTCAATTTATGTTCTGTGAGTGTGGGTTTTAATCAGTACCTCTCAGTTTCTGGTATGTGTGTGTTTGTTTGACACTGTATCTGTCAGTGTCTTTTATGTGAGAATTGATTTTACTCTACAGTTGCCACTCTCTGGGATGGGAGTGCAGGTTTGACTCTGTATCTGTCAGTTTCTGATTTGTGAGTTTGGGGTTTTTTCTGTACCTGTCAGTTTCAAGTACGTGAATTCTGTATCTATCAGTTTCTCCTATGGAAGAGCTTGTAAACGTTTACACCTGCCTGTTTTTGTGATGTGAGTGTGGGTTTTACTCTGTATCTGTAATTTTCTAGTACGTGAATGTGTGTATTATTCAGTATCTGCCAGTTTCTGGTATTTGTGAGTGAGTGTTACTCTCTAACTGTCAGTTTCCAGTATGTGATTGTGTGTTTTAATCAGTACCTGGCAGTTTCTGGTATTTGTGAGTGAGTGTTACTCTCTAACTGTAAGTTTCCAGTATGTGATTGTGTGTTTTAATCAGTACCTGCCAGTTTCTGGTATTTGTGAGTGAGTGTTACTCTCTAACTGTCAGTTTCCAATATGTGATAATGGGTTTTAATCAGTACCTGCCAGTTTCTGGTACAGAAATGTGGATTTTAATCATATCTGCCGGTCTCTGTTATATGAGTGCATGGTTTACTCTGTATCTGCCAGGCAGTCATTCTCAGGTATCGTAATTGATTGTGATTCGTTCTCAATCTGTCATTCACTGTGTCTGAATGTATGACTCACTCTGTGACTATCAGTCTCTGCTACTGTCTGTGAGTGTGGGATTAATTCTGTCGTTGTCAGTCTCTGGTACTGTTTGTGAGTGTGGGATTGATTATACACCAGTTGCACTGGTAGCGTGAGTGAGTGGGAGATTCATTATGTAATTGACAGGCTGTTTACTGTACTATTCTTGTTCTGTGTGACTGTTGGATCCCATTCCTTCTCCACATTGTGTAGGCCAATGCTAGTTTGAGATTATCTGTGACTGTCTCAGGATGAGGTTTGGTTCAGTCCATTAGCCCTGTCTCTCTGGTCTTGTATGGTAGTTGTTGGGTTTGATGGTCCGTTTCCGTGCACTAGAGAGGGTACAGAGGAGATTTACAAGGGTGTTGCCGGGAGTAGAGAATCTTAGCTTTGAGGAGAGACTGGATAGGCTGGGTCTGTTTTCCTTGGAACAGAGGAGGCTGAGGGGAGACCTTATTGAGGTGTATAAAATTATTGGGGGCATAGATAAAGTGGATAGAAAGGACCTATGTCCCTGAGCAGAGGGGTCAAAAACCAGGGGGCACAGATTTAAAGTAATTGGGGGAAAGTTTAGAGGAGATTTGAGGGGAAATGTCTTCACCCAGAGGGTTGCAGGGGTCTGGAAGTCACTGCCTGAAAGGGTGGTAGAAGCAGGAACCCTAACCACATTTAAAAAGTACTGGATGTGCACTTGGGATGCTGTAACCTGCAGGGCTACGGACCAAGAGCCGGGAAGTGGGATTACGCTGGATAGCTCTTTGTTGGCCGGCACGGACATGATGGGATGAAATGGCCTCCTTCCATGCTGTAACTTTCTATGATTCTATACAGCCAGCAGCGGGCATTGACTCCATATCAGTGTCTGTCTGTTTGTGTGTGTGTGAGGGAGTGAAACTGGATCTGCCTGTCAGTGCAATATGTTTGGACATTGAAACAACATCTTATTCTACTGCTGCAAGTGACTGTGGGATTTATAATGTAACTCTGGGAATTCGGATCACTGTGGGACTGACTGCTTCTGCTGCCTGTGATAATAAGATTGAGGCCAGTTCTGTGTCTCTGCGCTCTGTGAGTGATAATGTACTTACTGTGTTTGAGAAGGAGCTGCCTGCACTGTTCCTTGTGTTCTGGGTGGAGGAAAGATTACGTTTATTCTGGCTCGTTGAAATATTTTGCTACGAGATTAATAAAAGAACAATATTCGTTATAATATATGGACAGGTGCCGGTAGAATATAAAAATAAAGTTATAATTAACCTGTATGTTTATAATAAATAAAAATATCTGTAGAGGGACAACCACGATACAAACAGTGTCATTGGCTGACCTCACTGCAGCACAGCGGCACTCAGATTCTCCACACCAGGTGTGTAGGACGGTTCTATATTAAGTTATCAGCATCCAGACACAACACAAACCCAGCACTGGATCATGAATGGGACCGTCCAATTGGCACCCTTAGTGTTAGGGGGATTAAATACGTGGGGTTATGGGGATAGGGTGTGATATGTGTTGGTGTAGGGGTTACGGGGATCGGGTGGGATATGTGTCGGTGCAGGCTTGATGGGCCGAAATGGCCTCTATCTGTACTGTGAGGATTCTGTGATTCAGGAACATTCACTCCTGATTTGGGGGAAGAAAGCAGCAATGATTTGAAAGAGCGAGGTGATGTACTTTCTCTGTTACCTTACACTGTACGCAGAGCCCAAGAATGGCCTCTCCCTTCCCCCTACTCTCTCCATGTTCCGGAACTAGTTCCCGCTCCAATCTCTCTCTTACAAAGAGCCCCCGGTTGCCGCTGAACTTACCCTGACTCAAAGCCCATCTGTGGACACAGTCCCAATGCGATGTGCTGCTGTGATGAGGCTGCTGTTTGCTCCCTTACTCGGGCCCGTGATATCTCCGCTCCCTGATGTGTTCAGCGATTATCAGCCGAGCACAGAGGAAACGGCTCCCGCTGGCAGAGCTGGGGGAGGGGAGCTCGCATGGGCCCTTCCTGTCAATTTAAACACTCTGCGGGGAGAGGGGGAGGAGTAGGCAAGTGTTTGTCATGCATTTTCAGACCTGTCTTCCTGAACCTCAAATTAAATAAAGCAACAACAACAAAATCTTGAATCTATATAGCGCCTTTAGCGAAATATATCGTCCCAATGAGCTTGAAAGAAGGCTTATCAAAGAAACATTGACACCGAGACAGATAAGGAGCTATTAGGAGTCGAGAAAGCGACTCTGGACACACGTCAGTTGCTGCGGTGAGTGTGAGAGTGACTGGAATCCTGTCCCTTAGAGCGATTTGTTTCCCCAATACTGTATGGAACAATGGAGAGGAACAGGCTCTGTCAATCTCTGATACTGAACTGCTGGTGAGTGCGGAGTTTAATCGGTCTCTGCCTGTCTCCGCTGGGTGAGCCGCCGACAGATAAGAGACAAGTTCCCGGGCCTGTGCGAATGTCACCCCCTGTGTCTGTCTCTGTGCCTTGTGTACAGGATCAATCCCCAGTCCCTCTGTCCCCCAGCCCTGCCTGTTATATCTGGATCGATGCTGAACCTCTCAGTTTTCGCTCTATTGAAACCGAGTTCAAGGCACGTGTGGTGAACAGAATGTCTCACTATTTCTGTGAATAATTCTATCATCTAAAAGCAAACGGTGACAAGTTCATAAGAACATAAGAAATAGGAGCAGGAGTAGGCCAATCGGCCCCTCGAGCCTGCTCCACCATTCAATAAGATCATTGCTGATCTGATCCTAAACTCAAATCTTCTATCACTCTCCATCCCACCCGAACCCATGTGATCTCCCGGGAGAGGCGAAAAACCAGATAAAAAACCCAATGGCCAATTTGGGAGAAAAAATCTGGGAAATTCCTCTCCGACCCATCTAGGCGATCGAAACTCGCCCAGGAGATCACTCTGTCCCTATATTTTCTACAGTACTTAAGTTCTGTAAAGACGATCTCCACCCCAGCCAGGAACAGGAATAAAACCATCTCCTGAAATCTAACACAGAATTAGAACACAAGAAGTTGGAGCAGAACCAGGCTACGTGGCCCCTGGGCCCGCTCCACTATCCACAGTGCCATGACCATTCCGAACCTAGACTCATGCCCAATTTCCTGCCCGCTCCCCATAACCCTTAATTCCCTTTACTTCTAGGAAACTATCTATTTCTGTTTTAAATTTATTTAATGATGTAGCTTCCACATCTTTCTGGGGCAGCAAATTCCACAAACTGACCACCCTCTGAGTGAAGAAGTTTCTCCTCATCTCAGTTTTGAAAGAGCAGCCCCTTATTCTAAGATTATGTCCCCTAGTTCTAGTTTCACCCATCTTTGGGAACATCCTCACCACATCCACCCGATCAAGCCCCTTCACAATCTTTATATGTTTCAATAAGATCGCCTCTCATTCTTCTGAACTCCAACGAGTAGAGTCCCAATCTACTCAACCTCTCCTCATATGACCACCTCCTCATCCCCAGGATTAACCGAGTGAACTTTCTTTGTACTGACTCGAGAGCAAGTATGTCTTTTCTTAAGTATGGACACCAAAACTGTATGCAGTATTCCAGATGTGGTCTCACCAATACCTTGTATAACTGCAGCAATACTTCCCTGCTTTTATATTCTATCCCCCTAACAATAAAAGCCAACATTACATTGGCCTTCTTGATCACTTACTGCACCTGCATACTAACTTTTAGAGTTTCGTGCACCAGGACCCCCAGATCCCTTTGTACTACAGTACTTTCCAGTTTCTTGCCATTAAGATAATAACTTGCTCTATGATTTTTCCTGCCAAAGTGCATAACCTCACACTTTCCAGTATTGTATTCCATCTGCCAGATCTCTGCCCACTTACTTAGCCTGTCTATGTCACTTTGCAGGTTTTTTATGTCCTCCTCACTCAGTACTTTTCCTCCCATCTTAGTATCATCTGCAAACTTTGATGTGTTACACTCGGTCCCCTCCTCCAAATCGTTAATATAGATTGTAAAGAGTTGGGGACCCAGCACTGACCCCTGCGGAACACCACTAGTTACTGATTGCCAGTCTGAGAATGAACCATTTATCCCAACTCTCTGCTTTCTGTTAGAGAGCCAATCCTCCACCCACGCCAGAATATTACCCCCAATCCCGTGATTTTTTATCTTGAGCAATAACCTTTTGTGTGGCACCTTGTCAAATGCCTTTTGGAAGTCTAAATACTGGTTCTCCTTTATCCACCCTGTATGTTACATCCTCAAAGAATTCAAGCAAATTTGTCAAACATGACTTCCCCTTCATGAAACCATACTGAGTTTGTCCTATTAAATTATGTTTATCCAAATGTCCCGTTACTGTCTCCTGAATAATGGACTCTAACATTTTAGCAACCACAGATGTTAGGCGAACAGGTCTATAGTTTCCAGCCTTCTGTCTACTACCCTTTTTAAATAAGGGTGTTACATTAGCAGTTTTCCAATCTGCCGGGACATTTGCTGAATCCAGGGAGTTTTGGAAAATTATTACCAATGCATCCACAATCCCTACCGCCACTTCCCTCAAGACCCTAGGATGTAAGCCATCAGGTCCAGGGGATTTATCTGGCTTGAATCTCATTATTTTACCAAGTACCACTACCTTAGTGATTTTAATCGTATTTAGCTCCTCTCCTCCGAGAGCCCCCTGTCTGTCCAGTGTTGGGATATTCTTAGTGTCCTCTACCATAAAGACTGATACAAAATATTTGTTCAGCGATTTTGCTATCTCCATGTTTCCCACCATTAATTTCCTGGTCTCATCCTCTAAGGGACCAACATTTACTTTAGCCACCCTTTTTCTTTTTATATAACTATAGAAACTTTTGCTATCTGTTTTTATATTTTTTGCTAATTTACGTTCATAATTATCTTCCCTTTCTTAATCAATCTTTTAGTTATTTTTTGCTGTCTTTTAAAGACTTCCCAATCTTCTATCCTCCCACTAGATTTGGCTACCTTATATGTCCTTGTTTTTAGTCGAATACTATCCTTAATTACTTTACTTAGCCACGGATGGCTATCTTTTCTTTTACACCCTTTTTTCCTCAGTGGAATATATATTTTTTCGATGTTGTAAAATAACTCCTTAAATGTACACCACTGATCACCCTTTAATCTATTTTCCCAGTCCACTCTAATCAATTCCGCTCTCATACCTTCATAGTCTCCTTTATTCAAGCTCAGCATGCTTCTTTGAGATCCAACCTTCTCACCCTCTACTTGAATATGGAATTCAACCATTCCTGCCCCCAAATCTCGGTAGCAGAGAGTGCGTCAACCGCTTGACTCAGAGTATGTACTTTAAGACTGATACAGTCTCTCTCGCTCTCTGGTTGCTGTCTCTGTGTGTTGATAATTGAATGCATTGAACACCGGTTGCTCTGTTCTATTCCTCAGTTTCGAAGGAGAGAGAGAGAGAGACTAGAGGGACAGTGAGCTCACAATTTCTACTTTCCTATAAATCAAACATATTTCTGCCTGCGAACAATATAATCCCTTCAAACCAGATATGAGTGAACACAGCCACAGCTGTGATTGGCTCCTGCCCCTGAATCTGGGGAACAGACACTGTGAGGAGCGCCGGCCTCAGAGTGTTTAACACTGACTGAGCTGGGAAACTCCAACTAACCCCGAGAATCGGCAGCACAGGCCGAGCGGAGAGGAAAACCTGTCCTGTGAACAGTAAATCTGGGAACAGATTGTGCTGTGAATGAGCAGAGTGAACATTGTGTCAGCGAGAGTGTGCTAAAGGGGCGGGTGGGTTAGACTAATGTCACTGTGTTTGTGTGCCCGCTCTCATCGAGGGTTTCAGAGACCCTCTTGTGTAAAATTCAAAGATTTCCCGGTCATAGGATCGCCCTGCCCCCCTGCTCAGCTCTCAAGTGGGAATTAAACGTGAAGCTTTATTTGATTTCAAATTTCAGTCAAAAAACAGAGAACATGTCGGCGATGGGGTGAGCGAGCGCGATCAGTGCAGCAATGAAACGGCTTTAAATGGAAATTGATGCCTTTAATTCTGATGAAACTTTCTCGACAGCAAACATCCCGGTCTTCGAGACAGAAAGAGGCCAGTCTGGGAATCTGGAGTGCCTGAGTTTAATTGGAATCGGAGAGTAAATGAGGAGAGAGAAACACAGAGAGGCTTGAGGGGCCGGGAGCTGACAGCAAGATGTCTCCGCCCCGTCCGCTCGCTGCCTATAAGTTGCTCTGTGCCGCCGCCTCTCGTTTCATTTCTGACCCAGCTCTGACTGTCAGAGAGATTTTCTACAGAGTCGCGGACATGACTGAGACTGCAGCCGCCGAAACGGCTCCTCCTGCCGCCGCCGCTCAAACCAAGTCTCCCAGCAAGAAGAAGGCGGCTCCCCGCTCCAAGCCAGCCGGTCCCATGTTGGGCGAGCAGATCCTCAAGGTTGTGGCGAGTGGCAGCGATCGCAAGGGGATGTCGCTGGTGGCGATAAAGAAGGCTCTGGCTGCCAACGGCGTCGATGTGCTGAAGCTCCGGACCCAGATCAAGTTAAGCATCAAGAGGAAAGTGGAAAACGGCTCCCTGGAGCAGACCAAGGGCACGGGCGCCGCGGGCTCCTTCAGGCTCGCTAAGAAGGAACCCCAGCGGAAAGAGGGAAAGAAGGTGAAGAAACCGGCAACCAAGAAATCTGCAGTAAAGAAACCAGCAGCCAAGAAATCTCCAGCCAAGAAACCAGTAGCCAAGAAATCTGCAGTAAAGAAACCAGCAGCCAAGAAACCAGCAGCCAAGAAGAAGGCGGCGTTGAAGAAGCCCAAGAGCCCCAAGAAGGCCACAGGCGGAAAGGTGAAGGCGGCCAAGAAGGTAGAAAAACCCAAGGCCAAATCAGCAAAGTCTCAGAAAGCAGCGTCCAAAAGAAAATAAAAAGGACAACTTGTAAACATCTGAACCCAAAGGCTCTTTTCAGAGCCACTCACGTCATTCCAAAAAGAGCTAAGCGCGGAATCGGATGATCCATGTCCCGGGGCCGGGATCAGATTCCAGATTGAAATCATTTCAAATGATCCCTGGTGACTCGCTGACATTCGTTGCACCCACCCCTCCCCCAGTGTCTGTAATAAAACAGAATGGGATGTCCGGCCGGGCCTCACTCTAACTGGGGGTGTTCGGCTCCAGTCTCAGTTCAGGGTCATTTTCAGTTCACAGGTCCAGGGTGAGAGTCTCTGTGAGACTCTGACACTGGCGGAGATACCCCGCGTCACAACTCGAACCCCAACACATGAGATTCTCCAAATCAGCTGAAATAAGGTGTTTATAAACTGCTGAACCCTTCTGTGTGGGGAGATGGAATAAGGTCAGAGATTGACATGGAAGGAGACTTGTGATCGAAGGGGCTGTATATAAGCGGGAATATTACTGCTTTTTAATTGTAACGGGACCTTATTTAAAAGATTCTGGTTTCAGGAAACCCTTGAATATGAAGTCCGAGTCTGTAAGGGTTTGTGCGGAGCGCTGTGTTTCGGTTCTACTGTCGATAAACGGTTTGAAATTGGCGGTTACAGAAAGCTGGAGGTGGAGCTGGAAGATCAGAGGCCGCTCTCTGCTCTGTCTGTCACTCTTGAAATTGTCTCCTCCCCTCCCGCTCTCTCTGTTTAACCTCTCACTCTGTCTCCTCCCCTCCCCGCCTCTCACTGCGCTTTCTCAGTCTGGTCGGAGTCGGCTGTATATAATAGCAGCCAGAAGCAGTTCGTTTTTCATTCAGCAGAAGTTTGATTGAAGAATCATCATGAATGGACGAGGTAAAGGAGGAAAAGGCCTGAGCAAAGGCTGAGCCAAGCGCCACCGTAACAACATCCAGGGCATCACCAAACCAGCCATCCGCCGCCTGGCTCGCCGTGGCGGTGTCAAGCGGATCTCGGGTCTGATCTACGAGGAGACCCGCGGGGTGCTGAAGGTTTTCCTGGAGAATGTGATCAGGGATGCGGTCACCTACACTGAGCACGCCAAGCGCAAGACGGTCACTGCCATGGATGTGGTGTACGCTCTGAAACGGCAGGGCCGCACTCTCTATGGATTCGGCGCTGAACAACTCCACTCTTTCAATCCCCCTAGCAACAAAGGTTCTTTCAAGAGCCACCCACCGCCTCACAGATAGAGCAGTGACACGGGAGCTGGGGTAGATTGTTCTCAAAAATAGATTGTGGTCAGAAAGATTATTAACAGATATGTGATGTGTTCTGTAATCTTTGAATTTCGTTTTCGGTTGCACCAGGTTTATGGAGAGTTATTTCCTCAGACGGAACATTCCCTCTCGGTGTAAAGCCACATCGCGTCTACACATTTGTTCATTGTGCAGTTATACTGTAACGATTATAATTTAATAATTAGTTGGCTGGTCGGACATAAACCGTTGAATGGGTTACTGAGAAGAATCCAACTTGTGAATTATTTGCAGCCAGACGGTGGTGTCCGGCACTGATACTGACAGGGTTTGCGAAATTGAAATTTCAGTTCAGTCATTCGGGGACCTGAAATTACCGCAGTTTGAGCCGCTCTAACCCGACCTTACTTCTGATTGGGGGTCCGCGCCACAATCCCATTTCGTAACCAATCACAGAGCCACAGATTAGAAAGTAATCACATCATTGGTTGAAATTGTCGGTCAGTCGAACTGTTTGATTTTTTTTGTTTTTGAAATACCCGCCAATTCCAGTGCCGGAAAGAAGCGAATTAATCTAAAGTCGAGTTTCAAGGGAATGATTTTAAAATCTCGGTCCTTTTGTTCTGTGTTCACCGTCAGTAATTCCTGGCGCTGTTGTACGAACAGGTTTAATTTGTCAGCCTCTTATCAGTAACCGGCGCCAATAAGTCTCCATTCAGCAATCTAAAATGTGCCGAGTGTCATAAGAACATAAGAAATAGGAGTAGGCCAATCCGCCCCTCGAGCCGGCTCCGCCATTCAATAAGATCATGGCTGATCTGATCCTAACCGCCAATCCACTATCACAGAACCATCTCCTGAATCTAACAGAATTAGACACACGAAATAGGAGCAGTATCAGGCTATACGGCCCCTGGGCCCGCTCCGCTACCCACAGGGCCATGACTGATCCGAACCTAGACTCATGTCCAAATTCCTGCCCGCTCCCCATAACCCTTAATTCCCTTTACTTCTAGGACACTGTCTATTTCTGTTTTAAATTTATGTAATGATGTAGCTTCTACAGCTTTTTGGGGCAGCATATTCCATGGACCTACCACCCTCTGAGTGAAGTAGTTCCTCCTCATCTCAGTTTTGAAAGAGCAGCCCCTTATTCTAAGATTATGTCCCCTAGTTCTAGTTTCACCCATCATCTGGAACATCCTCCCCGCATCCACCCGATCAAGCCCCTTCACAATCTTATATGTTTCAATAAGATCGCCTCTCATTCTTCTGAACTCCAACGAGTAGAGTCCCAATCTACTCAACCTGTCCTCATATGACCACCTCCTCATCCCCGGGATTAACCGAGTGAACCTTCTTTGTACTGACTCGAGAGCAAGTATGTCTTTTCTTAAGTATGGACACCAAAACTGTATGCAGTATTCCAGATGCGGTCTCACCAATACCTTGTATAACTGCAGCAATACCTCCCTGCTTTTATATTCTATCCCCCTAGCAATAAAAGCCAACATTACATTGGCTTTCTTGATCACTTACTGCACCTGCATACTAACTTTTTGAGTTTCGTGCACCAGGACCCCCAGATCCCTTTGTACTACAGTACTTTCCAGTTTCTTGCCATTAAGATAATAACTTGCTCTATGATTTTTCCTGCCAAAGTGCATAACCTCACACTTTCCAGTATTGTATTCCATCTGCCAGATCTCTGCCCACTTACTTAGCCTGTCTATGTCACTTTGCAGGTTTTTTATGTCCTCCTCACCTATTACTTTTCCTCCCATCTTAGTATCATCTGCAAACTTTGATATGTTACACTTGGTCCCCTCCTCCAAATCGTTAATATAGATTGTAAAGAGTTGGGGACGCAGCACTGACCCCTGCGGAACACCACTAGTTACTGATTGCCAGTCTGAGAATGAACCATTTATCCCAACTCTCTGCTTTCTGTTAGATAGCCAATCCTCTATCCATGCCAGGATATTACCCCCAATCCCGTGATTTTTTATCTTAAGCAATAAACTTCTGTGTGGCACCTTGACAAATGCCTTTTGGAAGTCTAAATACACTACGTCCACTGGTTCCCCTTTATCCACCCTATATGTTACTTCCTCAAAGAACTCCAGCAAATTTGTCAAACATGACTTCCCCTTCATAAAACCATACTGACTTCGTCCTATTAAATTATGATTATCCAAATGTCCTGTTACTGTCTCCTTAATAATGGACTCCAAAATTTTACCTACCACAGGTGTTAGGCTAACCGGTCTATAGTTTCCAGCCTTCTGTCTACTGCCCTTTTTAAAGAAGGGTGTTACATTAGCAGTTCTTCAGTCTGCCGGGACCTTTGCCGAGTCCAGGGAGTTTTGGAAAATTATTACCAATGCATCCACAATCCCTACCGCCACTTCCCTCAAGACCCTAGGATGTAAGCCATCAGGTCCAGGTGATTTATCTGCCTTGAGTCCCATTATATTATCGAGTACCACTTCCTTAGTGATTTTGATCGTGTTTAGCCCCCTGTTTGTCCAGTGTTGGGATATTCTTAGTGTCTTCTACTGTGAAGACTGATACAAAATATTCAATCAGTGTTTTTGCCATCTCCATATTTCCCACCATTAATTTCCCAGTCTCATCCTCTAAGGGACCAACATTTACTTTAGCCACCCTTTTTCTTTTTATATAACTATAAAAACTCTTACTATCTGTTTTTATATTTTTTGCTAATTTACTTTCATAATCTATCTTCCCTTTCTTAATCAATCTTTTTGTTATTTTTTGCTGTCTTTTAAAGTTTTCCCAATCCTCTATCCTCCCACTAGATTTGGTTACCTTATATGCCCTTGTTTTTAGTCGAATACTATCCTTAATTTCTTTACGTAGCCACGGATGGCTGTCTTTTCTTTTACACCCTTTTCTTCTCAGTGGAATATATATTTTTTGGAAGTTGTAAAATAACTCCTTAAATGTACACCACTGATCATGTATCGTCTTACACTTTAATCTATTTCCCCAATCCACTCTACTCAATTCCGCTCTCATACCTTCATAGTCTCCTTTATTCAAACTTAGCACGCTTGTTTGACATCCAACCTTCTCACCCTCTAATTGAATATGGAATTCAACCATGTTATGGTCACTCATTGATTTGATTTGTCCAATTAATATGATAGATAAAATCCCCCATAATTATAGATGTTCCCTTATTACAAGCCTCAACTATTTCCTGATTGATACTCCGTCCAAGAGTTGCCACTGTTCGGAGGCCTATAGACTACGCCCACTAGTGTTTTTTTCCCCTTATTATTCCTTACCTCCACCCAAACTGTTTCATTATCCTGATCTTTTGACCCAATATCATTTCTCTGTATTACAGTGATTCCTTCCTTTATTAACATAGCCACCCCAACTCCCCTTCCTTCCTGCCTGTCCTTCCTGATCGTTAAATAACCTGGTATGCTTAATTCCCAGGCATTGTCACCCTGCAGCCATGTTTCTGTAATGGCCACAAGGTCATACCCATATGTACTTATTTGTGCCATTAACTCATCTATTTTGTTACGAATGCTACGTGCATTCAGATAGAGAACTTTCAAAGATGTTTTGTGACACTTAGTTCCTGCTTATGCCCTTTTTATTACTTTACCTTTTACTCCATACCTTCTGCCCCTTCCTGACACGCTCTGGTTTTCAATTTCCCCACTGCTACCTAAGTCTATGACCTTCTCTGTTGTCATTTTTATTATTTGCTCTCTAGGAACCTCCCCCCCACTAGTTAGTTTAAAGCCCTCTCTACAGCCCTAGTTATATGATCCGCCAGGACTCTAGTCCCAGCACTGGCCAAGTGAAGCCCGTCCCAACGGAACAGCTCCCTCCTGCCCCAGTACTGGTGCCAGTGTCCCAGGAAGCAAAACCCATTTCTCCCACACCAGTCTTTGAGCCACGCATCAGATCGCTCACTGCACAGTTACCCAATAGATTATTGGCCAAGCCCTTCCCACAGGCTCCACGGGGACAGAGAGAAGCGACTGAATTCTGATCCTCTCCCCTGAAAGCGGCAGCTAACGTCACAATGGGACGGGCGGAGGGAAATTCTGAATGGGCTGGAGAGGAGAGGGAGAGGAATCGAGTGGAAGAGCGGGAGATTGGCGCGGGTCCCTTTCCCCGCTCCTGTCAGCATCAACAGCCCAGAGTGCGGGCAATGGGAAGGGCCCTAAAGCACCAAGCCCAGGAAGTTACATTTAAAACCTTCAATCATTCTGGTAATGACCGTCTCAATATGTGCAGAATAAAATCGATTCGTGTCTAAACGGTTATTTCCTGCACTAAAATTGGCGGGCTTTTTGAAATGGGCGATTAAGCCTAGCTCAGCCAATCGGTGCCTGAGTTTCCAGCGTTTCATTGATTGGTCAGAGTTGGGTTTAAAGTGGGTGGGCGCCGGTCTCCAGCCAATCACTTTTCGGGGCGGTCCCTCAGTGATTATAACAAGGGGGACACACAGCAGACTCCGCATTAACAGTCCGTGTGTTTCAGATTACGTTGAGATCAGTTCAGAAAATGGCCAGGACAAAGCAGACAGCGCGCAAATCGACCGGAGGGAAAGCTCCTCGCAAACAGCTGGCGACCAAAGCGGCCCGAAAGAGCGCTCCAGCCACGGGCGGAGTGAAGAAACCCCATCGCTACAGACCCGGCACTGTGGCTCTGAGGGAGATCCGCCGCTACCAGAAATCCACCGAGCTGCTGATCCGCAAACTGCCCTTCCAGCGCCTGGTGCGGGAGATCGCTCAGGACTTCAAGACCGACCTGCGCTTCCAGAGCTCGGCCATCATGGCCCTGCAGGAGGCCAGCGAGGCTTACCTGGTGGGGCTCTTTGAGGACACCAACCTGTGCGCCATCCACGCCAAGCGAGTCACCATCATGCCCAAAGACATCCAGCTGGCCCGCCGCATCCGCGGGGAGCGCGCCTAAACTCACCCTGCCCGGCTCCAGACTTTAACACCAGATACAACAACGGCTCTTTTAAGAGCCACCAAATCAGCTAAGGAAAGAGCTGCGATCGGCGCAACGCAAACTGGACTTTACACATCGTGCAGGTCTTGCAGTGTTCATGTAATTGGGATTTATAAAGTGGGGGCAGTGACTAGGTTTAAATGTGAGTGATTGCCCAGTAAACTGACTGCACCCGCCCAGTAGGAAACTATAAGTGGGAGCACTGATCCAACTCCACATACCGGGATTGATCATCGAGAGAGAACGAGGTGCCTGAAGTCTGAATCTCACTTTTAAAATCAACTCTAAATGTGGGGAGAGGTAGTTACTATTTGGAATATTTTATATTAACCAGAGCTGTAATTCTGGTTCGATGCTGTCTGCAAATTAAAAGGGGAAAAGTTAATATGGATCAATGTGCTCAGGATGTATATGGAATTATTGGCCCAATAAGGAACGGTTAGCCCTTTATAATCGTTTAACATGCGTTCATATTCGGCTCTCCCAATGTGTTCAATGAGGGCCGGTCTCACGTTAAGTTTCCGTGTGTTTTGTTTTTCTCTGATGCCAGTCCCCCTCTGTATTGAATCGCTGATCTGAATATTCGGTAACAACAAACCCGCTGCAGTGTTTGCGGATTTGCCGTTCTACATGTCCTGTTTATAACCGAGGATGGCTGAACAGTAAACAACCCTTTCATAGATAAATTGGGTGGCTCTGAAAAGAGCCTTTGGGTTATTAGAGTGAATCTTGTCCGCTTTACTTGCTCTTGGAGCTGGCAGTGCTGGTTTTCTTGGGCAGCAGCACCGCCTGGATATTAGGCAGCACTCCGCCCTGAGCGATGGTCACCTTTCCCAGCAGCTTGTTGAGCTCCTCGTCGTTGCGGATGGCCAGCTGCAGGTGTCTGGGGATGATGCGGCTCTTCTTGTTGTCGCGGGCCGCGTTGCCGGCCAGCTCCAGGATTTCAGCGGTCAGGTACTCGAGCACAGCAGCCATGTAGACCGGGGCTCCGGCACCCACACGCTGAGCGTAGTTGCCCTTTCGCAGGAGCCTGTGAACCCGGCCCACAGGGAACTGCAGTCCGGCCCGGGATGAGCGAGACTTGGCCTTGGCCCGAGCTTTACCGCCGGTTTTTCCTCTTCCAGACATTTCCACAATCCACTCGTTCAGCGAAAGAATGAAAGTCTCCTCCCACATCTGCCATTCTTATACATTCTAGAGGAATGCAAACAGATTTCTTGTGATTGGTCAAGCTGTGGTGAATTTCATTGGTGTTTTCCAGTGACCAATCACAGTCTGGTTATTCCGCCAATGAAAAGAGGGGGAAAATAACTAATCAACGATTTTTTAAATTCAAAAAGCCCGCCAATATTTTCCTAAACGAGCGAATTAAATTAATAAATCACCATAAACCAAAGACTTGAACAATTTTATAAAATTCATTTTATCTTATTTCATCTGCAAATTCTAGGCTGTTACAATCAGGATTAATTTCGGGTTCAATATTGAATTTACACGGCCCGGATTAAATTCCCAACGGGACACATTCCAGCTCAATCTGTGTAAAAGTGAGGATTCACAGATTATCGATCGATCCTTTGCACAGGCGCTGCTGCGGGAGTGAAACCAGAAATGGGATTCCTGCTGTGAGAAGAGAAGAGGGACAAAGTGTTCAAACTGCCCCGTTCTAATCTCTAACAACTCCCATTCTGGGTTGTTACAATGCAGCAAATCTCCGGTTGATAAACGGATGGACTTCCAACTTGCTTTAGAAAAATGCAAAGGTCTTGACAGAGAACGAGGTGACTGAAATCGGAATCTCATACCTAAAACAAGCTTTTAATTAGTCGGCTGGCGCTGCAAATAAACGGGTCTGAGAGCAAAGACAAAGTGCGACCAAGGACCGTGTTTGTGTTTTAGTGCGCGGGAAATACAACTTCGACGCTAAGGGCGATCCGGTCAATGAAACTGCTCATCTGAGAATTAAAAGCTACATCTACAGCTGGAACTTCAAACGTTCTTAAACACACTTGTTAAGAAAATAATTACAGTAAACTGATTCTACAAGGCGATGCGTTGTGTAGCTCTTTCAGAGAGATAGTGGGTGGCTCTTAAAAGAGCCGTTGTGTTTAGAATTTGTTCTTTAAGGACAGCGTGGAGTTTTACTTGGAGCTGGTGTATTTGGTCACCGCCTTTGTCCCTTCCGACACGGCGTGCTTGGCCAGCTCCCCGGGCAGCAGCAGGCGCACGGCGGTCTGGATCTCCCGGGAGCTGATGGTGTGCCGCTTGTTGTAATGGGCCAAGCGGGAAGCCTCACTCGCGATGCGCTCGAAAACATCATTCACAAACGAGTTCATGATGCTCATGGCCTTGGAGGAGATGCCGGTGTCGGGGTGAACCTGCTTCATCACTTTGTAGATGTAGATAGAGTAACTCTCCTTCCTCGACTTTCTGCGCTTCTTCCCGCTCTTCGTTGGCGGTTTAGTGACGGTTTTCTTGGCGCCCTTCTTGGCAGCTGTCTTCTTTTCATCCACCATTCTCAAACTCGATTTCAGAAACAAAAATGACGCAAACCCGCTCCGCGCTCGGAATATATAGGCAGCCCCACAGTCCTATGCTAATGAGGGATGGGTGAAGGCAATGATTGTGATTGGCTGGGTAAGAATGATGTCAATTTCCATTCTTCTGCTTCTCTGATTGGCTTCTTTCTGTATCCAATCAGATTGAGTGTTTGCCACCAGCACGCCCCCTGCAGTCAGAAAGGTCATTTGCAAGTGCGTGTGTGACATCTGCCCATTCACCATTTTCCAGGGCCTTCCGGACGGGACAGCCATTTAGATAGACTTCCTCCAATTTGTGCACTATATTCACGCATTGCGGTGTGGTCTCCACCACTTTAGTTCTGCATCTGCCAGTCTCTAATACTGTGTGTGTGGGGATAGTTCTGTATCACTCAGTCTCTGGTGATTTATGTAAGTGTAGGAATCATTCTCAATCTCAGTCTCTGTTACCGTATGCGAGTGTGGAATCCTTTAGAGTCCTGTCCGTCACTTTTTTTTTATTCGTTCATGGGATGTGGGCATCGCTGGCAAGGCCAGCATTTATTGCCCATAGGGAATTGCCCTTTGAGAAGTTTGTGGTGAGACAGGTTCTTGAACCGCTGCAGTCCGTGTGGTGAAGGTACTCCCACAGCGCTGTTAGGGAGGGAGTTCCAGGATTTTGACCCAGCAACGATGAAGGAGTGGCGATAGAATAGACAGTGCTTGATGGCTGGCGCAGACACGATGGGCCGAAGGGCCTCATTCTGTGCTGTATAACTCTATGTCAGGGTGGGATTCTATCTTGTACTGTGTGTCAGTGTTGGTATTGATTCTGAATCTGTCATTTTCTGGTAGAGTGCGAGTCTGAGATTCATTCTACATCTACCTGTCACTAGCACGGTGTGCAAGTCTGAGATTCATTCTACATCTGTCCGTCACTGGCACTGATTGTGAGTGTGGGAGTAATTCTGTATCTGTCAGTCTCTGGTACTGATTGTGAGTGTGGGAGTCATTCGTAGCAAGAGGGTTCGAGTACAGGAACAAGGATGTCTTGCTGCAGTTGTGCAGGGCCATGGTGAGACCGCACCTTGAGTATTGTGTGCAGTTTTGTTCACCTTACCTGAGGAAGGATGTTCTTGCCATGGAGGGAGTGCAGCGAAGATTCACCAGGCTGATACCTGGGATTGCAGGAATGACGTATGAGGAGAGATTGTGTCGATTGGGCTTATACTCAGTGGAGTTTAGAAGATTGAGAGGGGATCTCATCGAAACCTATAAAATTCTGTCAGGTCTGGACATACTAGATGCAGGAAGGATGTTTATGATGGCCGGGGAGTCCAGAACCAGGGGTCATAGTCTAAGGATAAGGGGTAAGCCATTTAGGACTGAAATGAGGAGGAACTTCTTCACCCAGAGAGTGGTGAACCTGTGGAATTCTCTGCCACAGAGGGTGGTGGAGGCCAGTTCATTAAATATATTCAAGAAAGAGTTGGATATATTTCCTGAGGCTAAAGGGATCAAGGGATATGGGGAGAAGGCAGGGACAGGGTACTGAATTTGGATGATCAGCCATGATCTCATTGAATGGCGGCGCAGGCTCGAAGGGCCGAATGGCCTACTCCTGCTCCTATCTTCTATGTTTCTATGTCTCTGGTACTGATTGTGAGTGTGTGAGTCATTCTGGATCTGTCAGTCTCTGGTACTGTGTGTGGGATTCATTCTGTATCTGTCAGTCTCTGGTACTGATTGTGATTGTGGGACCCATTCTGGATCTGTCAGTCTTTGGTACTATATGTCAGTGTCCAATTAGTTCTGAATCAGTCTATCTCTTGTACTGTCTTTCAGCGAAGTATTCTGCATGAATCTGCTACTCACTCGGATTATGAAAGTGGGAATCGTACTGCATTTATCAGTCTCTGCTACCTGATGTTAGTTTGAGATTAATTCCATTTCTGCTAGTACCTGGTACTGTGTGTGAGTGTGGGACTAACTCTACCTGTAAATCAATTGTACTGCATGTAATTGTGGCCTCATTCTGTATCTGTCAGGCCCTCTGATGCACTGTCTGTCAGTCTCTGTTCTGTATGTGTGTGCTAGAGTATTATATATCTGTCAATCTCAGGTACTGTATGTGAGAGTGAGATTCATTTTGCACCAATCAGTCTTTAATGTGGGGTTCACTTTGTCTCTATCATTTGCTGGTACTGTGTACGAGTGTGTATTAATTCTGGGTCTGTCACCATCTGATAATCTGTGTCAGTGTGAGATTCATTCTCTTTCTCTGCCAATCTATGATACTGTATGTGAGTTTGAGATTTATCTTATACCTGTCAGTTCCTGGCATGGCATGTGAGTTTGGGATTTATTCTGTACTTGTCAGTCACTGATACTGTATGTGAATTTCAGTTTAATTCTGTCTGTCACTGTCTGGTACTGTATGTGAGTGTGAGATTTATTCTGTGTGTCTGTCGCTGATACAGTACGTGAGTGTGAGATTTATTCTGTGTGTCTGTCTCTGATACAGTATGTGAGTGAGATTTATTCTGTGTGTCTGTCTCTGATACAGTGTGTGAGTGTGAGATTTATCCTGCAACTCTCAGTCTCTGATAATCTGTTTCCGTGCGGATTGTTTCTGTATTAGTCAGTTTCTGATGCTCTATGTGACAGTGAGGTACATTCTGTATCTGTCAGTTTCTGGTACTGTGTGAGAGTGAGATTCATTCCACTTGGACTGAGCCCTCACCCCATGATGCCGAGAATTTGAACCCGAGTCAGCTCGCTAGGAAGGGCAGCTGGGCTCATCACTGTACCACCATCGCCCTAATTTTAAAATGAAAGCCGCTTTATTTACAGATCACTCGCCAAAGGTCTTTGGAGCTTTAGTCAGGATGAATAACACTTGCAATCACCTTAATCTGAAAGTAAACAAGATGTTCAGTTTATTTCTCTCCAATTTAAAATACTTGCTGATGAATGGTTATCGTGTTGCAGTACAGGCTGGCAGCCAGGAGATGGCACCAACCTCTAATAGTTTGGAGTGTGCGGATTGTGTCCGCACATCCAGACCGCCGTGAGTCCGGTGGTGCCCGGGGAGCTGGCCAAGCACGGGGTGTCGGAAGGGACAATGCCGGAGGCCATTGCAAATACATTTCACAACGCTCTGAAACAGCATTAATTTAGTCGAATAATTCATTCCGGCCATCGTCCTTTTATAGAATCACAGAACATTAATGTGAGCGCGGGTTTTTTCTGTATCTCTCAGTTTCTGGCATGTGAATGTGGGTTTCATTCTGTACCTGTCTATTTCTGGCATGGAACAATGGGTAAAATGCTGTAGCTCTCAGTCTCTAGTATGTTAGTGTGGGTTTATTTTGTATTACGAAGTCTCTGGTGTGTGAATGCGATTTTTAGCTGTCATAAATTCATGGAGTCAAAACGGCACAGAAGGAGGTCATTCGGCCCATCGAGTCCATGCCGGCTATCTCAAGAGCAATCCGGTCAGTCCCATTCCTCCGCTCTATCCCCATAGCCCTGCAAGTTTATTTCCCTCAAGCGCCTATCCAGTCTCCCCTTAAAAACATTGAGTGCCTCCGCTTTCACTACTTCCGTCGGCAGCGAGTTCCAGGTCCTCACCAATCGCTGCGTAAAAAAGTTTTTGGTCACATCCCCCCTATATCTCTTGCCCAAAACCTTAAATCTGTGTCCCCTCGTCCTTGGACCATCAACTAGTGGGACCAGCCTTTCCCCGTCTAGCCTGTCCAAATCCATCATAATCTTGTACACCTCCATCAATTCACCCCTCAACCTCCTTTGCTCTAATGAAAACAAATCCAGCTTCTCCAACCTGTCCTTGTAGCTAAGATCCCCCATTCCTGGGACCATTCTGGTAAATCTCCTCTGCAGCCTCGCAAGTGACTTCACATCCTTTCTAAACTGTGGTGACCAGAACTGGATGCAATATTCCAGTTGTGGCCTAACTAGCCCTTTATAAAGGTTTAGCATAACTTCTGTACTTTTGTACGAATACCTCTATTTATGAATGTAAGAAGTCACACAACACCAGGTTATAGTCCAACAGCTTTATTTGAAATCACAAGCTTTCGGAGCACTGCTCTTTCGTCAGGTGAGCAGCACTCCGAAAGCTTGTGATTTCAAATAAAGCTGTTGGGCTATAACCTGGTGTTGTGTGACTTCTTACATTTGTCTACCCCAGTCCAACTCCGGCATCTCCACACCATGTGTATTTATGAAGCCCAAGATCCCATATGCTTTGCTAACCACTCTCTCAAAATGTCCCCCCACCTTCAGAGGGACCTATGCACGTTAACTCCCAGGTCCCTCTGTCCCCGCACACTCTTTAAAACTGTGCCATGAAGTGTATATTGCCTCTCCCTGTTCCTGCTGCCAAAATGCATCACCTCATTAAATTCTTTCAGATTCTGGCATGTGAGTGTGGATCTTATTTTGTATCTGTCAGTCTTTGTTGTGTGTGTGGCTTTATTCTGTATCTTTCAGTATCTGCTAAGTGAGTGGTGTTTTCGTTTGTATCATTCAGATTCTGCTATGTGAGTGGGATTTTATTCTGTGTCTGTCAGTTTTGGTTATGAAATGTGGGTTTTAATCAGTCCATGCCAGTTTCTGGTATGTGAGAGTGGCTATTTCTCTGTATCTGTAAGTTTATGATATGTGAGTGTATGTTTCATTCGGTATCTCTCAGTTTCTTTTATGTAAGTATGAGTTTTACTCTGTATCTCTCAGTCTGTGGTATGCGAGTTTGGTTTTTACTGTCTATTTCTTAATCTCTGGTACGTGATTGTGGATTTTACCCTATACCTGTGAGTTTCTGGTATGTGAGTATGGATTTCACTCTGTACCTGTCAGTCTCTGGTATGTAAGTGTGGTTTTCCTCTGTATCGTTCATGCTCTGGGATGTGAGTGTGTACACTGCAACTTTCATTTCCTCGTATTTGAGGGCGATTTTTTTCTGTACCTTTCAGTTTCTGATGAATTACCCCAGGTTTTGCACTGTACTTGTCAATTTCTGTTATGTGAGAGTGAATTTTAATCAGTACCTGTCAGTTTCTTGTATGTCAGTGTCTATTTGAATCTGCATTGTCAGTTTCTGGTATGTGAGTGGGATGTTGTGCTGTACCTGTCAGTTACTGGTATGTCAGTGCTTTTTCCCTCTACCTGCCAGCTTCAGGTAAGTTAGTGAAATGTTGTTCTGTACCTATCAGTTTCTGATATGTGAGTGGGGTTTTGTCCTGTACCTGTCAGTTTCTGGTATGTGAGTGTGGTTTCATTCTGCACCTGTCAGTTTCTGGTATGTTTGTGGGATTTTGCCCTGTACTTGTCAGATTCTGGTATGTTAGTGGGATTTTGCCCTGAACTTGTCAGTTTCTGTTATGTGAATGGGGTTTTGTCCTGTACCTCTCAGTTTCTGGTATGTGAGTGTGGTTTCATTCTGTACCTGTCAGTTTCTGGTATGTTTGTGGGATTTTGCCCTGAACTTGTCAGTTTCTGTTATGTGAATGGGGTTTTGTCCAGTACCTGTCAGTTTCTGGTATGTGAGCGGTATTTTGCCCTGTACTTGTCAGTTTCTGGTATGTGAGTGTGGTTATATCCTGTACCTGTCAGTTTCTGGTATGTGAGTGGGGTTTTGTTCAGTACCTGTCAGTTTCTGGTATGTAAGTGTGGTTATATCAAATACCTGTCAGTTTCTGCTATGTGAGTGTGGTTATATCAAATACCTGTCAGTTTCTGGTATGTGAATGGGGTTTTGTCCAGTACCTGTCAGTTTCTGGTATGTGAGTGTGGTTTCATTCTGCACCTGTCAGTTTCTGGTATGATTGTGGGATTTTGCCCTGTACTTGTCAGATTCTGGTATGTTAGTGGGATTTTGCCCTGAACTTGTCAGTTTCTGGTATGTTAGTGGGATTTTGCCCTGAACTTGTCAGTTTCTGTTGTGTGAATGGGGTTTTGTCCTGTACCTGTCAGTCTCTGGTATGTGAGTGTGGTTATATCAAATACCTGTCAGTTTCTGGTATGTGAATGGGGTTTTGTCCAGTACCTGTCAGTTTCTGGTATGTGAGTGGTATTTTGCCCTGTACTTGTCAGTTTCTGGTATGTGAGTGTGGTTTTGTCCTGTACCTGTCAGTTTCCAATATGTGAGTAAGGCTTTGTCCTGTACCTGTCAGTTTCTGGTATGTGAGATTTTCTACAGCAGGTGTGTAGACCGGTTCTATAGTAAGTTATCAGCATCCAGACACAACCCAAATCCAGCACTGGACCATGAATGGGACCACCCTATTGGCAGTCCAGGTTTTTATCTCCCATTCCCATGGAACGACCTGTAAATTTCATGGATCGCTTACTGGAATATAACCACAGGTACCTGGACTGTACAACAATTGTTTTTAATCTATTGAAAACGAGTTGAGGGCCTGAGTAGTTAACAGAATGCCTCAGAACTCGAGAATGGCGTCTCCCTTCCCCCACTCACTCCATGTTCCAGAACTACTTCCTGTTCCACTCTGCCTCTTTCAATCAGTCTCCCGACTGCCGTTGAATTTATCCCAAACCAAAACCATTCTGCGGACACAGACCCAATGTGATGTGCTGTTGTTTGCTCCCTTATTCCCTGGTGTGTTCAACGATCATCAGCCGCGCACAGAGGAAACGGCCCCTGCTGGCACAGCTGGGGGAGGGGAGCTCGCATGGGGCTTCCTGTCGCTTTAAACACTGTGCGGGGAGAGGGGGAGGAGCAGACTTCTGTTTGCGTCTCTTTCATGTAGAATTAAAATATTTCGCTGTGTGAGAAACGCCCTGCTCCTTGTGAAATCCCCAAATGTATTATTCCCGCAGGATTTGTAAATTGTCCAATTAAGAAACAGTGAGCCCATCAACGGTCATTCACTTTATACTCGGTGGTTAACATCCGTTCATATCCGTCATAAGCAACAACCTATTCAATGACGTCCGGTCTCATGTTAAGGTTCCGTTTGTTTTGTTTTTCTCTGAAGCCGGTCCCTCTCTGTATTGAATCACTGATCTGAATATCCGCTAACAGCAAACCCGCTGCAATGTTTGTCGATCTAGATTTCTACATATTCGACACTGTGTCCTGTTTATAACCAAGAATAACTGCGGGTTATTTCTGATCAGGAAACTCCCAGCTCAATTAAAAATATTTGACATGTTAAATTAGGCTGAAACCTGGGATGGCAGGAATGACATATGAGGAAAGATTGGGTCGATTGGGCTTACACTCGCTTGAGTTTAGAAGAATGAGAGGGGATCTCATTGAAACTTATAAAATTCTGACAGGACTGGACAGACTAGATGTTCCCGATGTTCGGGGAGTCCACAACCAGGGGTCACAGTCTAAGGATAAGGGGTAAGCCATTTAGGACAGAGATGAGGAGGAATTTCTTCACCCAGAGTGGTGAACCTGTGGAATTCTCTACCACAGAAGGCAGTAGAGGCCAATTCATTAAATATATTCAAGAAGGAGTTAGATATATTTCTTAAGGCTAAAGGGATCAAGGGATATGGGGAGAAAGCAGGGACAGGGTACTGAATTTGGATGATCAGCCATGATCTCATTGAATGGCGGAGCAGGCTCGAGGAGTTCATTTGGCCCATCGAGTGCATGCTGGATATCTGAAGAGCAATCCGGTCAGGCCCATTCCCCCGCTCTATGCCCGTAGCCCTGCAAGTTTATTTCCCTCAAGTGCCTATCCAGTCTCCCCTTGAAAACTTTGAGTGCCTCCGCTTTCACTACTTCCATCAGCAGCGAGTGGAAACAGCCTTTCCCCGTCTAGCCTGTCATAATTCATCATAATCTTGTACACCTCCATCAAATCACACCACATCCTCCTTTGCTCTATTGAAAACAAATCCAGCTTCTCCAACCTGTCCTTGTAGCTGGTTTTTTCTGTACCTGTCAGTTTCAAGTACGTGAATGTGGGTTTAATTCTGTATCTATCAGTTTCTCCTATGGAAGAGATTGTAAACGTTTACACCTGCCTGTTTTTGTGATGTGAGTGTGGGTTTTACTCTGCATCTGTAATTTTCTAGTACGTGAATGTGTATTATTCAGTATCTGCCAGTTTCTGGTATTTGTGAGTGAGTGTTACTCTCTAACTGTCAGTTTCCAGTATGTGATTGTGTGTTTTAATCAGTACCTGGCAGTTTCTGATATTTATGAGTGAGTGTTACTCTCTGTCAGTTTCCAGTATGTGATTGTGTGTTTTAATCAGTACCTGGCAGTTTCTGGTATTTGTGAGTGAGTGTTACTCTCTAACTGTCAGTTTCCAGTATGTGATTGTGTGTTTTAATCAGAACCTGCCAGTTTCTGGTATTTGTGAGTGAGTGTTACTCTCTAACTGTCAGTTTCCAATATGTGATAATGGGTTTTAATCAGTACCTGCCAGTTTCTGGTACAGAAATGTGGATTTTAGTCATATCTGCCGGTCTCTGTTATATGAGTGCATGGTTTACTCTGTATCTGCCAGGCAGTCATTCTCAGGTACCGTAATTGATTGTGATTCGTTCTCAATCTGTCATTCACTGTGTCTGAATGTATGACTCACTCTGTGACTATCAGTCTCTGCTACTGTCTGTGAGTGTGGGATTAATTCTGTCGTTGTCAGTCTCTGGTACTGTTTGTGAGTGTGGGATTGATTATACACCAGTTGCACTGGTAACGTGAGTGAGTGGGAGATTCATTATGTAATTGACAGGCTGTTTACTGTACTATTCTTGTTCTGTGTGACTGTTGGATCCCATTCCTTCTCCACATTGTGTAGGCCAATGCTAGTTTGAGATTATCTGTGACTGTCTCAGGATGAGGTTTGGTTCAGTCCATTAGCCCTGTCTCTCTGGTCTTGTATGGTAGTTGTTGGGTTTGATGGTCCGTTTCCGTGCACTCGAGAGGGTACAGAGGAGATTTACAAGGATGTTGCCGGGAGTAGAGAATCTTAGCGCTGAGGAAAGACTGGATAGGCTGGGTCTGTTTTCCTTGGAACAGAGGAGGCTGAGGGGAGACCTTATTGAGGTGTATAAAATTATTGGGGGCATAGATAAAGTGGATAGAAAGGACCTATGTCCCTGAGCAGAGGGGTCAAAAACCAGGGGGCACAGATTTAAAGTAATTGGGGGAAAGTTTAGAGGAGATTTGAGGGGAAATGTCTTCACCCAGAGGGTTGCAGGGGTCTGGAAGTCACTGCCTGAAAGGGTGGTAGAAGCAGGAACCCTAACCACATTTAAAAAGTACTGGATGTGCACTTGGGATGCTGTAACCTGCAGGGCTACGGACCAGGAGCTGGGAAGTGGGATTACGCTGGATAGCTCTTTGTTGGCCGGCACGGACATGATGGGCCGAAATGGCCTCCTTCCATGCTGTAACTTTCTGTGATTCTATGATTCTATACAGCCAGCAGCGGGCATTGACTCCATATCAGTGTCTGTCTGTTTGTGTGTGAGGGAGTGAAACTGGATCTGCCTGTCAGTGCGATATGTTTGGACATTGAAATAACATCTTATTCTACTGCTGCAAGTGACTGTGGGATTTATAATGTAACTCTGGGAATTCGGATCACTGTGGGACTGACTGCTTCTGCTGCCTGTGATAATAAGATTGAGGCCAGTTCTGTGTCTCTGCGCTCTGTGAGTGATAATGTACTTACTGTGTTTGAGAAGGAGCTGCCTGCACTGTTCCTTGTGTTCTGGGTGGAGGAAAGATTACGTTTATTCTGGCTCGTTGAAGTATTTTGCTACGAGATTAATAAAAGAACAATATTCATTATAATATATGGACAGGTGCCGGTAGAATATAAAAATAAAGTTATAATTAACCTGTATGTTTATAATAAATAAAAATATCTGTAGTACAGCGGCACTCAGATTCTCCACACCAGGTGTGTAGGACGGTTCTATATTAAGTTATCAGCATCCAGACACAACACAAACCCAGCACTGGATCATGAATGGGACCGTCCGATTGGCACAGTCCAGGTTTCTATCTCCCATTCCCAAGGGGCTACATATAAATTTCAGGAACGCTTCTTGGAATATAACCACAGGCACCTGGTCTGTACAAACAATTGTTTTCAGTCTATTGAAAGCGAGTTGAGGGCCTGTGTAGTTAACAGACTGCCACAGAGCCCAAGGGACTATATATAAAATTCTGGATCGCTTCCTGCAATATAGCCACAGGTACCTGGTCTGTACAAACAATTGTTTCCAGTCTATTGAAACCGAGTTGAGGGCCTGTGTAGATAAAAGACTGCCACAGAACCCGTATCCATGTGAATTTGACGGAGCTTATCCATATGTATTTGGCGGAGCGACAATGTATCTTTCGATCACCAGCAACACCTTTCTGGAGAACACAATGCACCGAAACAAAATAACCGATTTTAGAAATGTATTCTTTCACACTTCTCACCTGCTGCCGGGTGTACTTTGTGAAACTCCTCACAGTCAGGCTGTGTTTCCACTGTTCCCTGTCCTGGAACAACACACGGTGAGATTGGAAATGATTCAGGAACATTCACTCCTGATTTGGGGGGAAGAAAGCAGCAATGATTTTAAAGAGCGAGGTGATGTACTTTCTCTGTTACCTTCTTATGTAGGGTTCTGTGTGTATTGTTTTTCGCTGAAGCCAGACCTTCTCCATATTGAATTATTGATCTGAATATTAGCTAACAGCAAGCCCGCTGTAGTGTTTGTGGATCTAGATTTCTACATGTTCGACAGTTTACTGAAAATGGCTAAATAGTAAGCGACCTTTTCACAGCATGGTGGCATAGTGGTTAGCATGGTTGCCTCACAGTGCCAGGGACCTGGGTTCAAATCCGGCCTCGGGTGACTGCCTGTGTGGAGTTTGCACATTCTCCCCATGTTTGCGTGGGTTTCCTCCGGGTGCTCCGGTTTCCTCCCACAGTCCAAAGGTGTGCGGGTTAGATTGATTGGACATGATAAAAATTGACCCTTAGTGTTAGGGGGGATTAAATACGTGGGGTTACGGGGATAGGGCTTGGGTGGGATGGCTGTCGGTGTAGGGACCGGGTGCTAGGGTTTGGATGATCAGCCATGATCTCGTTGAATGGCGGAGCAGGCTCGAAGGGCCGAATGGCCTACTTCTGCTCCTTTCTTCTATGTTTCTATGTGGGTGTCTCTGAAAAGAGCCTTTAGGTATTAGAGTGAATCTTGTCCGCTTTACTTGCTCTTGGAGCTGGCAGTGCTGGTTTTCTTGGGCAGCAGCACCACCTGGATATTAGGCAGCACCCCGCCCTGAGCGATGGTCACCTTTTCCAGCAGCATGTTGAGCTCCTCGTCGTTGCGGATGGCCAGCTGTAGGTGTCTGGGGATGATGCGGGTCTTCTTGTTGTCGCGGGCCGCGTTGCCAGCCAGCTCCAGGATTTCAGCGGTCAGATACTCGAGCACAGAAGCCATGTAGACCGGGGCTCCGGCACCCACACGCTCAGCGTAGTTGCCCTTTCGGAGGAGCCTGTGAACACGGCCTACAAGGAACTGCAGTCCGGCCCGGGATGAGCAGGCCTTGGTCCGACCTTTGCCGCCGCCGCTTTTCCTCTTCCAGACAATTCCACAACCCACTCGTTCAGAGAAAGAATGAAAGTCTACGCCCACATATGCCCTTCTTATACCTACTGGAGGAATGCAGAGAGCGAACTTGTGATTGGTCACTCTGTGGTGAATTTCATTGGTGTTTTCCGGTGACCAATCACTGTCTGTTTTTCCCGCCAATGAAAAGTGTGTGGAAATAAATGTCCTCAACAGTCAGACTGCCAACCATATTTTAAGCTCAAAAAGCCCGCCAATATTTTCCAAAACCAGCGAATTAAGTTAATAAATTCACTTTTAGCCAAAGATTTCCGGACAGTTTTTTTATTCCTTTTGTCTTATTCCATCTCTCCCTTGCAAATTCTAGGCTGTTACAATTAGTATTAATTTCGGCTTCAATTTCAAACTGTATCGGGCAGGCCTCAATTTGCATTGATTCTGTAACGGGACACATTCCAGCTCAATCTGTGTAAAAGTGAGGATTCACAGATTATCGATCGATCCTTTGCACAGGCGCTGCTGCGGGAATGCAACCAGAACTGGGATTCCTGCTGTAAGAGAAGAGGGACAGTGTTCAAACTGCTCCCATTCTGGTCTCTAAGAAACCCCGTTCTGGGTTGTTATACTGCAGGAATTCTCGGGTTAATAAAAGGATTGACTGCCAACTGGCATTAAAAAAAATGAAAATGTTTTTGCAGAGATTGAGGTGAATGAAATCCGAGTCTCATCTCGAAAACAAGCTTTTAATTCGTCGAAAGGCGCTGCAAGTGAACGGGTCTGAGAACAAAGGGAAAGAACGACCAGGGAACGTGTTTGTAGTTTACTGGACGGGAAATACAACGGCGACGCTAAGGTCGATCAGGTTAGTGAAACTGCTTATCTGAAAATTTAAAACTTAATCTACTGCTGGAACTTCAAACGTTCTCAAACACACTTGTTCAGGAAATAATTACAGTAAATTGATTCTAAAGGGATATGCGATTGTGTAGATCCTTCAGAGAAGTTGTGGGTGGATCTTAAAAGAGCCGTTGTGGTTGGAGTTTGTTCTTTCAGGACAGCGTGGAGTTTTACTTGGAGCTGGTGTATTTGGTCACCGCCTTTGTCCCTTCCGACACGGCGTGCTTGGCCAGCTCCCCGGGCAGCAGCAGGCGCACGCCTGTCTGTATCTCCCGGGAGCTGATGGTGTGCCCGGGAGCTGATGGTGTGCCGCTTGTTGTAATGGGCCAGGCGGGAAGCCTCACCCGCGATGCGCTCGAAAATATCGTTCACAAACGAGTTCATGATGCTCATGGCCTTGGAGGAGATGCCGGTATCGGGGTGAACCTGCTTCATCACTTTGTATATGTAGATGGAGTAACTCTCCTTCCTCGACCTTCTGCGCTTCTTGCCGCCCTTCGGTGCCGCTTTCTTCACGATTTTCTTTGCGCCTTTCTTGGCAGCTGATTTCTTCTCGTCAGCAATTATCTCTTTCAAGCAGCAATAGATATAAGGAAACGCTGCTATCAGCTCGCCTTATATAGGCAGCCGCACGGTCCGTCCCACAGAGCTATGCTAATGAGGGATGAGTGAAGGCAACGATTCTGATTGGTTTATTGGCAGTATCAATATCCTTTGTTCTTTAACTCTCCGATTGGCCTCTTTACACATCCAATCAGATTTAGCGCTCACCACAATCTCACATTCTTGAATGCTGTCATGAATTACAACACACCCTCATTTATACTCTGTTCTTAATGTATTTCTAATCTGCTCTCAATAAAAATGGTCACTGACGGCCTGTCTTACGAGGATGGTTCATTAATATATTGCCTATATATCTATATATATATTCAATAATCTGAACAGCAAACTCGCTGCTGTGTATGTCGATCTAGATTTCTAAATGTTTAACAGACATTGACCGTTCTATGACCGAAATTGTCTGAGGGTCACTTCTAATCCGGACATTTCCAGCTTAACAACTGTAGGGATTTAATATTAAAACACAGCTGGGATAATTGTGATCAATAGGTCAGTTTCCTCAGACAGTAAGCAACCCTTTCACAGATACAATGGGTGGCTCTGAAACGAGCCTTTATGTTATTAGATTAAATCTTTTCCCCTTTACTTGCTCTTGCTGGGCCCAGCCCTGAATTTCTTCGGCAGAAGCACCGCCTGGAAACTAGGCAGTTCAGCAATGATCTTAGTGAATGGTGCAGCAAACTCGAGTGGCCTTATGGCATGCTCCTTTTTCTTATATTCTTATAGCGGTCAGTCTCTGGTATGTGAGCGTTGCTTTTTTCTTCAGTTTCTGATTTGGGTTTTATTACACACCCTGACAGCATCTGGGATCTAAGTGTGTGTTTCACTCTATATCTGTCAGTTTCTGGCATGTGAATGTGGGAATTACTCTGTACCTGTCAGTTTCTGGCATTGAATCTAGGAATTACTCTGTACCTGTCAGTTTCTGGCACGTTATTTCGGCTTTATTCTGTACTTGTCAGTTTCTGGTATGTCATTGTGATTTTATGCTGTACTTGCCGGTTTCTGATATGTAAGTGATATGCATTGAATCGCTCATCTGAATATTCGGTAACAGAAAACCCGCTGTAGTGTTTGTGGATTTACAATTCTACATGTCCTGTTTATAACCGAGAATGGCTGAACAGTAAACAACCCTTTCACAGATAAAGTGGGTGGCTCTGAAAAGAGCCTTTGGGTTATTAGAATGAATCTTGTCCGCTTTACTTGCTTTTGGAGCTGGTTTTCTTGGGCAGCAGCACCGCCTGGATATTAGGCAGCACCCCGCCCTGAGCGATGGTCACCTTTCCCAGCAGCTTGTTGAGCTCCTCGTCGTTGCGGATGGCCAGCTGCAGGTGTCTGGGGATGATGCGGCTCTTCTTGTTGTCGCGGGCCGCGTTGCCGGCCAGCTCCAGGATTTCAGCGGTCAGGTACTCGAGCACAGCAGCCATGTAGACCGGGGCTCCGGCACCCACACGCTGAGCGTAGTTGCCCTTTCGAAGGAGCCTGTGAACCCGGCCCACAGGGAACTGCAGTCCGGCCCGGGATGAGCGAGACTTGGCCTTGGCCCGAGCTTTACCGCCGGTTTTTCCTCTTCCAGACATTTCCACAATTCACTGGTTCAGCGAAAGAATGAAAGTCTCCTCCCACATCTGCCATTCTTATACATTCTGGAGGAATGCAGACAGCCTTCTTGTGATTGGTCTCTCTGTGGTGAATTTCATTGGTATTTTCCGGTGACCAATCACAGTCTGCATTTCCCGCCAATGAAAAGAGGGGGAAAATAACTACTCAACGATTTTTTAAATTCGAAAAGCCCGCCAATATTTTCCTAAACGAGCGAATTAAATTAATAAATCACCATAAGCCAAAGATTTGCACAATTTTATAAAATTCATTTGATCTTATTTCATCTGCAAATTCTAGGCTGTTACAATCAGGATTAGTTTCGGGTTCAATATTGAGTTTACACGGCCCGGTGTAAATTCCCAACGGGACACATTCCAGCTCAATCTGTGTAAAAGTGAGGATTCAGATTATCGATCGATCCTTTGCACAGGCGCTGCTGCGGGAGTGAAACCAGAAATGGGATTCCTGCTGTGAGAAGAGAAGAGGGACAAAGTGTTCAAACTGCCCCGTTCTAATCTCTAACAACTCCCATTCTGGGTTGTTACAATGCAGCAAATCTCCGGTTGATAAACGGATGGACTTCCAACTTGCTTTAGAAAAATGCAAAGGTCTTGACAGAGAACGAGGTGACTGAAATCGGAATCTCATACCTAAAACAAGCTTTTAATTAGTCGGCTGGCGCTGCAAATAAACGGCTCTGAGAGCAAAGGCAAAGTGCAACCAAGGACCGTGTTTGTGTTTTAGTGGGCGGGAAATACAACATCGACGCTAAGGGCGATCCGGTCAATGAAACTGCTTATCTGAGAATTAAAAACTACATCAACAGCTGGAACTTCAAACGTTCTTTAACACACTTGTTAAAATAATTACAGTAAACTGAATCTATAAGGCGATGCGTTGTGTAGCTCTTGCAGAGAGATTGTGGGTGGCTCTTAAAAGAGCCGTTGTGTTTGGACTTTGTTCTTTCAGGACAGCGTGGAGTTTTACTTGGAGCTGGTATATTTGGTCACCGCCTTTGTCCCTTCCGACACGGCGTGCTTGGCCAGCTCCCCAGGCAGCAGCAGGCGCACAGCGGTCTGGATCTCCCGGGAGCTGATGGTGTGCCGCTTGTTGTAATGGGCCAGGCGGGAAGCCTCACCAGCGATGCGCTCGAAAATATCGTTCACAAACGAGTTCATGATGCTCATGGCCTTGGAGGAGATGCCGGTGTCGGGGTGAACCTGCTTCATCACTTTGTAGATGTAGATGGAGTAACTCTCCTTCCTCGACTTTCTGCGCTTCTTGCCGCCCTTCGCTGCCGGTTTAGTGACGGTTTTCTTGGCGCCCTTCTTAGCAGCTTTTTTCTTTTCATCCACCATTCTCAAACTCGATTTCAGAAACAAAGTGACGCAAACCCACTCCGCGCTCGGAATATATAGGCAGCCTCACAGTCCTATGCTAATGAGGGATGGGTGAAGGCAATGATTGTGATTGGCTGGTTAGGAATGATGTCAATCTCCATTCTTCTGCATATCTCTGATTGGCTTCTTTATGTATCCAATCAGATTGAGTGTTTGCCACCAGCACGCCCCCTGCAGTCAGAAAGGTCATTCCAAGTGCGTGTGTGACATCTGCCCATTCACAATTTCCCAGACCATTTTCGAGGGCCGCAAACACTCCGTCCGGACGGGACAGACATTTAGATAGACTTCCTCCAATTTGTGCACTATATTCACGCATTGCGGTGTGGTCTCCGCCACTTTAGTTCTGCATCTGCCAATCTCTAATACTGTGTGTGTGGGGATAGTTCTATATCACTCAGTCTCTGCCGTCCTTGCGGGCTCCATGCGTACCAGGCAGCTGAGTGTCCTTTGCTGATTGGTGCGCTCGGCTCGTTAAGAAAAAAGCATTTCACTGACTGGATTTCACTTGTTGTATTTGGTTATGTGACAAATAAAATTGAAATAGAATTGATTTATGTAAGTGTAGGAATCATTCTCAATCTCAGTCTCTATTACGGTATGTGGGTGTGGAATCCTTTAGTTTCCTGTCCGTCACTTTTTTTTTATTCGTTCATGGGATGTGGGCATCACTGGCAAGGCCAGCATTTATTGCCCATCCCTAATTGCCCTTTGAGAAGTTTTTGGTGAGACAGGTTCTTGAACCGCTGCAGTCCGTGTGATGAAGTTACTCCCACAGTGCTGTTAGGGAGGGAGTTCCATGATTTTGAACCAGTGACGATGAAGGAGCGGCGATAGAATAGACAGTGCTTGATGGCTGGCATGGACACGATGGGCCAAAGGGCCTCTTTCTGTGCTGTATAACTCTATGACTATGACTAAGTATCAGGGTGGGATTTTATCCTGTACCGTGTGTCAGTGTTGGTATTGATTCTGAATCTGTCATTTTCTGGTAGAGTGCGAGCCTGAGATTCATTCTACATCTGCCTATCACTAGGACGGCATGCAAGTCTGAGATTCATTCTACATCTGTCCATCACTGGTACTCATTGTGAGTGTGGGAGTCGTTCTGTATCTGTCAGTCTCTGGTACTGTGTGTGAGTGTGGGAGTCATTCTGTATCTGTCAGTCTCTGGTACTGATTGTGAGTGTGGGACTCATTCTGTATCTGTCAGTCTCTGGTACTGATTGTGAGTGTGTGAGTCATTCTGTATCTGTCAGTCTCTGGTACTGATTGTGATTGTGGGACTCATTCTGGATCTGTCAGTCTCTGGTACTGTATGTTAGTGTCCAATTAGTTCTGAATCAGTCTGTCTCTTGTACTGTCTTTCAGCGAAGAATTCTGCATGAATCTGCTACTCACTCGGATTATGAACGTGGGAATTGTACTGCATCTATCAGTCTCTGCTTCTTGATGTTAGTTTGAGTTTCATTCCATTTCTGCTAGTACCTGTGAGTGTGGGACGAAATCTACATGTAAATCAATTGTACTGCATCTAATTGTGGCCTTATTTCTGTGCCTGCCAGGCCCTCTGATGCACTGTTTGTATGTGAGTGCTAGGGTATTATATATCTGTCAATCTCTGGTACTGTATGTGAGAGTGAGATTCATTTTGCACCAATCAGCCTTTAATGTGGGGTTCACTTTGTCTCTATCATTTGCTGGTACTGTGTACGAGTGTGTATTAATTCTGGTTCTGTCACCGTCTGATAATCTGTGTCAGTGTGAGATTCATTCTCTTTCTCTGCCAATCTGTGATACAGCATGTGAGTTTGAGATTTACTCTATATCTGTCAGTTCCTGGTATGGCATGTGAGTTTGGGATTTATTCTGTACAGTATGCGTGATTTAGATTAATTCTGTCTCTGTCATTATCTGGTACTGTATGAGGAGAGATTGGGTCGATTGGACTTATATTCGCTAGAGTTTAGAAGAATGAGAGGGGATCTCATTGTAACTCATAAAATTCTAAAAGGACTAGACAGACTAGATGCAGGAAGGATGTTCCCAATGGCAGGGGAGTTCAGAATCATGGGTCACAGTCTAAGGATAAGAGGTAAGCCATTTAGGACTGAGCTGAGGAGGGATTGAGCTGGTGAACCTGTGGAATTCTCTGCCACACAGGGCAGTTGAGGCCAATTCATTAAATATATTCAAGAAGGAGTTGGATATATTTCTTGAAGCTAAAGGGATCAAGGGATATGGGGAGAAAGCAGAGACAGGGTACTGAATTTGGATGATTAGCCATGATCTCATTAAATGGCGGAGTGGGCTCGAGGGGCCAAATGGCCTATCCTGCTCCAAAATCTAAGTTTCTATGTATGAGAGTGTGAGATTCATGCTGAGTATCTGTCATCTCTGATACTGTATGTGAATGTCAGTTTAATTCTGTCTGTCACTGTCTGGTACTGTATGTAAGTGTGAGATTTATTCTGTGTGTCTGTCTCTGATACAAATGTAAGAAGTCACACAACACCAGGTTATAGTCCAACAGCTTTATTTGAAATCACAAGCTTTCGGAGCGCTGCTCCTTTGTCAGGTGAAGAGGAGAAATGCATATAGACACAGCATATATAGTCAGAGAATACTGCCAGATGATTACAGGTAATCTTTCTAACTGCCCTTTATCACACCTCGGCAGAAAGATAATCACAGCAATCAAAGGTGTGAATAGTGTCTCTGATACAGTACGTGAGTGTGAGATTTATTCTGTGTGTCTGTCTCTGATACAGAATGTGACTGTGAGATTTATCCTGCACCTGTCAGTCTCTGATAATCTGTTTCAGTGCGGATTGATTCTGTATTAATCAGTGTCTGATGCTCTATGTGACAGTGAGGTACATTCTGTGTCTGTCAGTTTCTGGTATTATGTTTGAGAGTGAGATTCATTCTGTATCAGAAGTCTTTAATACTCTGTATCAGATTGGGATTCACTTTGTCTCGATCATTTTCTGCTTCTGTATATGAGTGTGAGATTCATTCTCTCTTTGTCAGTCTATGATTCTGTATGTGAGAGTTAGATTAATTCTGTCTGTCTCTGGTACTGTGTGTGAGAGTGAGATTCATTCCACTTGGACTGAGCCCTCACCCCATGATGCTGAGAATTTGAACCTGAGTCAGCTCGCTAGGAAGGGCAGCTGGGCTCATGGAGTCAAAACGGCACAGAAGGAGGTCATTCAGCCCATCGAGTGCATGCCGGCTATCTCAAGAGCAATCCAGTCAGTCCCATGCCCCCGCTCTATCCCCGTAGCCCTGCAAGTTTATTTCCCTCAAGCGCCTATCCAGTCACCCCTTAAAAACTTTGAGTGCCTCCGCTTTCACTACTTCCGTCGGCAGTGAGTTCCAGGTCCTCACCAATCGCTGCGTAAAAAAGTTTTTGGTCACATCCCCCCCTGCATCTCTTGTCCAAAACCTTAAATCTTAAATCTGTGTCCCCTAGTCCTTGCATCATCAACGAGTGGGAACAGCCTTTCCCCATCTAGCCTGTCATAATTCATCATAATCTTGTACACCTCTATCAAATCACACCACATCCTCCTTTGCTCCAATGAAAACAAATCCAGCTTCTCCAACCATTCCTTGTAGCTAAGATCTGTGATCCCCGGAACCATTCTGGTAAATCTCCTCTGCACCCTTTCAAGGGCCTTCACAATCTTCCTAAAGTGCGGTGACCAGAACTGGATGCAGTCCTCCAGTTGTGGACTAACCAGTGCTTTATAAAGGTTCAGCATAACTTCTCTACTTTTGTACTCAATACCTCTATTTATGAAGCCCTAGATCCCATATGCTTTGCTAACCACTCTCTCCTATGCACATTAACTCCCAGGTCCCTCTGACCCTGCACACACTTTAAAACTGTGTCATTAAGTGTATATTGCCTCTCCCTATTTCTGCTACCAAAATGCATCACCTCAAACTTCTCTGTATTAAATTATTTCAGTTTCTGTTATGTGAGTGTGGATTTTACCCTATACCTGTGAGTTTCTGGTATGTGAGTATGGATTTCACTCTGTACCTGTCAGTCTCTCGTATGTGAGTACGGTTTTCCTCTGTATCGTTCATGCTCTGGGATGTGAGTAGTACAACTTTCACTTCCTCGTATTTGAGGGGGACTTTATACTTTACCTATCAGTTTCTGGTGTGTTAGCCTTGGCTTTGCACTGCATCGGTCAATTTATGTTCTGTGAGTGTGGGTTTTAATCAGTACCTCTCAGTTTCTGGTATGTGTGTTTGTTTGACACTGTATCTGTCAGTGTCTTTTATGTGAGAATTGATTTTACTCTACAGTTGCCACTCTCTGGGATGGGAGTGCGGGTTTGACTCTGTATCTGTCAGTTTCTGATTTGTGAGTTTGGTATATTTTTCTGTACCTGTCAGTTTCAAGTACGTGAATGTGGGCTTAATTCTGTATCTATCAGTTTCTCCTATGGAAGAGCATGTAAACGTTTACACCTGCCTGTCTTTGTGACAAGTGTCTGCTGCTACAGGAACTCCAGCTCCGTGTTGATGAGCTGGAGTCTGAGCTTCAGACACTGCGACACATCAGGGAGGGGGAGAAGTACCTGGACTCTGTGTTTCAGGAGGTGGTCACACCTATGAAGTTAATTAATTCGGATGTAGCCCATGATCAGGGACAGAACGGTGTGACTAGGAGTGAGGCAGGTATGGGGATCCAGGAGGTAGAGCTGGAGGAGCCGCAGCCCTTGCTCTTGTCCAACAGGTTCGAGGTTCTTACTCCCTGTGGGGACAGGAGCAGGGACTGCAGGGAGGATGAGCAACCTGGCCAAAGCACCGTGGAACAGGGGGCCATTCAAGAAGGGGGAGTAAATAGAAATGTTGTAGTGGTAGGGGATAGTATTATTAGGGGGATAGATAGAGTTCTCTGCAGCCGAGAGCGAGAGTCCCGAAGGCTGTGTTGCCTACCCGGTGCCAAGGTTAAGGACATCTCCTCTGGGCTGGAAAGAAACTTGCAGTGGGAGGGGGTGGATCCAATTGTCGTGGTCCATGTTGGTACAAACGATGTAGATAGGACTAGGAAGCCAGTTCTGTTAAAGGAGTATGAGCAGCTAGGGGTCAAATTAAAAAACAGAACCTCAAGGGTAATAATCTCTGGATTATTACCTGAGCCACGAGCGAATTTGGCTAGGACAAATAAAATTAGAGAGTTAAATGCGTGGCTCAAAGACTGGTGTGGGAGAAATGGGTTTTGCTCCCTGGGACACTGGCACCAGTACTGGGGCAGGAGGGAGCTGTTCCATTGGGATGGGCTTCACTTGGCCAGTGCTGGGACTAGAGTCCTGTCGGATCATATAACTAGGGCTGTAGAGAGGGCTTTAAACTAACTAGTGGGGGGGAGGTTCCTCGAGAGCAAATAATAAAAGTGACAACAGAGAAGGTCATAGACTTAGGTAGCAGTGGGGAAATTAAAAACCAGAGCGTGTCAAGAAGGGGCAGAAGGTATGGAGTAAAAGGTAAAATAATAAAAAGGGCAAAAGCAGGAACTAAGTGTCACAAAACATATTTGAAAGTTCTCTATCTGAATGCACGTAGCATTCGTAACAAAATAGATGAGTTAATGGCACAAATAACTACATATGGGTATGATCTTGTGGCCATTATAGAAACATGGCTGCAGGGTGACAATGCCTGGGAATTAAAGTTATCCACTTTGGGGGTAAAAACAGGAGGGTAGATTATTATCTAAATGGCAATAGATTGGGAGATGGGGAAGTGCAGAGGGACCTGGGTGTTCTTGTGCACCAGTCACTGAAGGAGAGCATGCAGGTGCAACAGGCGATTAAGAAGGCAAATGGTATGTTGGCCTTCATATCAAGGGGGTTCGAGTATAGGAATAGGGATACCTTACTACAGCTGTACAAGGTGCTGGTGAGACCGCATCTGGAGTATTGTGTACAGTTTTGGTCGCCCCATCTGCGGAAGGATGTTCTTGCCATGGAAAGAGTGCAACGGCGATTCACCAGGCTGATACCTGGAATGGCGGGAATGACCTACGAAGAGAGATTAAATAGTTTGGGCTTGTACTCACTGGAGCTTAGAAGATTGAGAGGGGATCTCATCGAAACATATAAAATTATGGCAGGCCTGGACAGGCTGAATTCAGAGAGAATGTTTCCAATGGCCGGGGAGCACAGAACCAGGGGCCACAGTCTAAAAATAGCGGGCAAATCATTTAAAACAGAGATGAGGAAGAATTTCTTCACTCAAAGAGTGGTGAGCCTGTGGAATTCCCTGCCACAGAGGGCTGTGAAGGCTAATTCAATAAATATTTTCAAGAGAGAATTGGATATATTTCTGAAGGCTAAGGGGATTAAGGGTTACGGAGAAAAGGCGGGGACGGGGTACTGAACTGGTAAGATCAGCCATGATCTCATTGAATGGCGGAGCAGGCTCGAAGGGCCGAATGGCCTACTCCTGTTCCTATCTCTATGTTTCTATGTTTAAACATACCAGGTTATTTAACGATCAGGAAGGACAGGCAGGAAGGAAGGGGAGTTGGGGTGGCTATGTTAATAAAGGAAGGAATCACTGTAATACAGAGAAAAGATATTGGGTCAAAAGATCAGGATAATGAAACAATTTGGGTGGATGTAAGGAATAATAAGGGGAAAAAAGCACTAGTGGGTGTAGTCTATAGGCCTCCGAACAGTTGCAACTCTGTTGGATGGAGTATCAATCAGGAAATAGTTGAGGCTTGTAATAAGGGAACATCTATAATTATGGGGGATTTTAACTATCATATTAATTGGACAAATCAAATGGGGCAGGGCTGCCTTGAGGATGAGTTCATTGAGTGTATTAGGGATGGGTTTCATGAGCAGTATGTAACTGAACCGACCAGGGGGCAAGCAACCTTAGATCTGGCCCAGTGTAACGAGACAGGATTAATTAAAATTGTCCTAGTAAAGGATCCCCTTGGAATGAGTGACCATAACATGGTTGAATTACATATTCAATTAGAGGGTGAGAAGGTTGGATCTCAAACAAGTGTGCTAAGCTTGAATAAAGGAGACTATGAAGGTATGAGAGCGGAATTGAGTAGAGTGGATTGGGAAAATAGATTAAAGGGTAAGACGATACATGATCAGTGGTGTACATTTAAGGAGTTATTTTACAACTTCCAAAAAATATATATTCCACTGAGAAGAAAAGGGTGTAAAAGAAAAGACAGCCATCCATGGCTAAGTAAAGAAATTAAGGATAGTATTCGACTAAAAACAAGGGCATATAAGGTAGCCAAATCTAGTGGGAGGATAGAGGATTGGGAAAACTTTAAAAGACAGCAAAAAATAACAAAAAGATTGATTAAGAAAGGGAAGATAGATTATGTAAGTAAATTAGCAAAAAATATAAAAACAGATAGTAAGAGTTTTTATAGTTATATAAAAAGAAAAAGGGTGGCTGAAGTAAATGTTGGTCCCTTAGAGGATGAGACCGGGAAATTAATGGTGGGAAATATGGAGAGGGCAAAAACACTGAATGAATATTTTGTATCAGTCTTTACAGTAGAGGACAATATGAATATCCCAACACTGGACAAACAGGGGGGGAGGAGCTAAACATGATCAAAATCACTAAGGAAGTGGTACTCGGTAAAATAATGGGACTCAAGGCGAATAAATCACCTGGACCTGATGGCTTACATCCTAGGGTCTTGAGGGAAGTGGCGGTAGGGATTGTGGATGCATTGGTAATAATTTTTCAAAACTCCCTGAACTCAGCAAAGGTCCCGGCAGATTGGAAAACTGCTAATGTAACACCCTTATTTAAAAAGGGCAGTAGACGGAAGGCTGGAAACTATAGACCGGTTAGCCTAACATCTGTGGTAGGTAAAATTTTGGAGTCCATTATTAAGGAGACAGTAACAGGGCATTTGGATAATCATAATTTAATAGGACAAAGTCAGCATGGTTTTATGAAGGGGAAGTCATGTTTGACAAATTTGCTGGAGTTCTTTGAGGAAGTAACATATAGGGTGGATAAAGGGGAACCAGTGGACGTAGTGTATTTAGACTTCCAAAAGGCATTTGGCAAGGTGCCACACAAAAGATTATTGCTTAAGTTAAAAAATCACGGGATTGGGGGTAATATTCTGGCATGGATAAAGGATTGGCTATCTAACAGAAGTCAGAGAGTTGGGATAAATGGTTCATTCTCAGATTGGCAATCAGTAACTAGTGGTGTTCCGCAGGGGTCAGTGCTGGGTCCCCAACTCTTTACAATCTATATTAACGATTTGGAGGAGGGGACCAAGTGTAACATATCAAAGTTTGCAGATGATACTAAGATGGGAGGGAAAGTAGTGAGTGAGGAGAACATAAAAAACCTGCAAGGGGACATAGACAGGCTAAGTAAGTGGGCAGAGATTTGGCAGATGGAATACAATACTGGAAAGTGTGAGGTTATGCACTTTGGCAGGAAAAATCGTAGAGCAAGTTATTATCTTAATGGCAAGAAACTGGAAAGTACTGAAGTACAAAGGGATCTGGGGGTCCTGGTGCACGAAACTCCAAAGGTTAGTATGCAGGTGCAGCAAGTGATTAAGGAGGCCAATGGAATGTTGGCTTTCATTGCTAGGGGGATAGAATATTAAATAGGGAGGTATTGCTTCAGTTGTACAAGGTGAGACCGCACCTGGAATACAGTTTTGGTGTCCATACATAAGAAAAGACATACTTGCTCTCGAGTCAGTACAAAGAAGGTTCACTCGGTTAATCCCGGGGATGAGGGGATGGACATATGAGGAGAGGTTGAGTAGATTGGGACTCTGCTCATTGGAGTTCAGAAGAATGAGAGGGAACACTGGCTTTGATGTGAGCCAGGACCAGTCTCTCGAAACACTTCATTATGATGGGTGTGAGTGTGACAGTTCGATAGTCGTTCAGACACGTCACAGCCATTTGCTTTGGCACAGGAATAATGGTAGTGGTCTTGAAGCATGTAGGAACTACTGCCTGGGCCAATGACAGATTGAAGATGGCGGTGAAGACATCAGCCAGCTGATCAGCACATTCCTTGAGTACCCGTCCAGGGATGCTATCAGGTCCTGCAGCAAACCTCCGGTGAATAAACAGATTGACTCCCAACTGGCTTTTAAAAAAAAGAAAAGGTCTTGACAGGGAACGAGGTGACTGAAATCCGAGTCTCATCCCCAAAACAAATAAACTGGTCTGAGAGCAAAGTGCTACCAAGGACCCTGTTTGTAGTTTACTGGGCGGGAAATACAACAGCGACGCTAAGGTCGTTCCGGTCAATGAAACTGCTTATCTGAAAATTCAAAACTAAATCTACAGCTGGAACTTTAAACGTTCTCAAACACACTTGTTATGAAAATAATTACAGTAAATTGAATCTACAAGGCGATGCGTTGTGTAGCTCTTTCAGAGAGATAGTGGGTGGCTCTTAAAAGAGCCGTGTTTGGAGTTTGTTCTTTCAGGACAGCGTGGAGTTTTACTTGAAGCTGGTGTATTTGGTCACTGCCTTTGTCCCTTCTGACACGGCGTGCTTGGCCAGCTCCGGGCAGCAGCAGGCGCACGGCGGTCTGGATCTCCTGGGAGCTGATGGTGTGCCACTTGTTGTAATGGGCCAGGCGGGAAGCCTCACCCGCGATGCGCTCGAAAATATCGTTCACAAACGAGTTCATGATGCTCATGGCCTTGGAGGAGATGCCGGTGTCGGGGTGAACCTGCTTCATCACTTTGTAGATGTAGATGGAGTAACTCTCCTTCCTCGACCTTCTGCGCTTCTTGCCGCCCTTTGCTGCTGGTTTAGTGACGGTTTTCTTGCCGCCCTTCTTGGCAGCTGATTTCTTCTCATCAGCCATTGTCTCCTTCAGGGAGCAATAGATTTAAGGAAACGTTGTTCCGAGCTCGTATTATATAGGCAGCCCCACAGTCCGTCCCACAGAGCTATGCTAATGAGCGATTGGCGAAAGCAATGCTTGTGATTGGTTTATTGGAAGCGTTGTCAATATCCTTTGTTGTCTAACTCTCTGATTGGTATATTTACACATCCAATCAGATATAGCGCTCACCATCTCAGGTTCTTGATTGCTGTCATGAATTACAACCCCCTCCTTATTTATACTCATTTCTTTATGTGTTTCTCTTCTTCTCTCAGTCAAAAATGGTCACTGACAGTCTATCCTACGAGGCAGGTTCTTTAAATTATTTCCTAAACATATATATATATAGATATGTTTAGGAAATAATTTACATAACTCTCTTATCATATTACTTCCTATATATATATATATATATATAGATAGATATATATTCAATAATCTGAATAGCAAACTCGCTGCTGTGTTTCTTGATCTAGATTTCTACATGTTTAACAGACCGGTTTAAGACCGAGATTGTCTGAGGGTTAATTCTGATCTGGAAAGTGCCAGTTTAACAACTGTAGGGATTTAGTATTAAATCACAGCTGGAATAATTATGGTCAACAGGTCAGTTTCTTCAGACTGTAAGCAGCCCTTTCACAGATACAGTGGGTGGCTCTGAAATGAGCCTTTGGATTATTGGATTAAATCTTATCCCCTTTACTGGCTCTTGCTGGGCCCAGCGCTGGATTTCTTCGGCACAAGCAACGCCTCAAAATTGGGCAGTTCAGCCATGATCTTATTGAATGTGCAGCATGCTCAAGTGGCCTGATGTCCTGCTACTAGTCCTTATTTTCTTATAGCTGTCAGTATCAGGTATGTGAGTGTTGTTTCACTCTGTGTCTGACTGTCTCTTGGATGTGTTTGTGGGTCTTACTCTGCACCTGTCAGTTTCTGGAATGTGGAAATTGCTCTATACCTGTCAGTTTATGGAATGTTATTGGGCTTTTAATCTGTACTTGCCAGTTTCTGGCATGTGATTGGGCTTTTGTTCCATACCTGTCAGTTTCTGAAATGTAAGTGTGTGTTTTCCTCTGTTTCTGTCATTTTCTGTCTGATAATGTGGGTTTTACTCAGTACCTGCCAGTTTCTGGGATGCGAGTGAGTGTTTTCAGTTGCATCTGACAGTCGCTGGCATGTGAGTGTGTGTTTTACTCTGTATCTGACAGTCTCTGTTATGTGAGTGTGTGTTTAACTCTGTATCTGATAGTCTCTGATATGTGAGTGTGGGTTTTACTCTGTATCTGTCAGCCTCTGGTATGTGAGTGTGTGTTTTACTCTGTATCTGTTAGTCTCTGGTATGTGAGTGTGGGTCTTACTCTGTATCTGATAGTCTCTGATATGTGAGTGTGGGTTTTACTCTGTATTTGTCAGTCTCTGATATGTGAGTGTGGGTTTTACTCTGTATCTGTCAGTCTCTGGTATGTGAGTGCATGTTTTACACTGTATCTGATAGTCTCTGGTATGTGAGTGTGGGTTTTACTCTGTATCTGACAGTCTCTGATATGTGAGTGTGTGTGTTACTCTGTATCTGTCAGTCTCTGGTATGTGAGTGTGAGTTTTACTCTGTATCTGTCAGTCTCTGGTATGTGAGTGTGGAATTTACTCTGTATCTGTCAGTCTCTGGTATGTGAGTGTGTGTTTTACTTTGTATCTGTCAGTCTCTGGTATGTGAGTGTGGGTTTTACTCTGAATCTGTCAGTCTCTGGTATGTGAGTGTGTGTTTTGCTCTGTATCTGTTAGTCTCTGGTATGTGAGTGTGTGTTTTACTCCGTATCTGTTAGTCTCTGGTATGTGAGTGTAGAATTTACTCTGTATCTGTCAGTCGCTGGTATGTGAGTGTGTGTTTTACTTTGTATCTGTCAGTCTCTGGTATGTGAGTGTTGGTTTTAATCTGTATCTGTCAGTCTCTGGTATGTGAGTGAGTGTTTTACTCTGTATCTGTTAGTCTCTGGTATGTGAGTGTGGGTTTTACTCTGAATCTGTCAGTCTCTGGTATGTGAGTGTGTGTTTTACTCTGTATCTGTTAGTCTCTGGTATGTGAGTGTGTGTTCTACTCTGTATCTGTCAGTCTCTGGTATGTGAATGTGGGTTTTACTCTGAATCTGTCAGTCTCTGGTATGTGAGTGTGTGTTTTACTCTGTATCTGTTAGTCTCTGGTATGTGAGTGTGTGTTTTACTCTGTATCTGTCAGTCTCTGGTATGTGAGTGTTTTTATTTTACTCTGTATCTGTTAGTCTCTGGTTTGTGAGTTTTGGTTTTACACTGTATCTGTCAGTCTCTGGTATGCGAGTGTGTGTTTTACTTTGTATCTGTTAGTCTCTGGTATGTGAGTGTGGGTTTTACTCTGTATCTGACAGTCTCTGGTATGTGAGTCTGTGTTTTACTCTGTATCTGTTAGTCTCTGCTATGTGAGTGTTGGTTATACATCTGTATCTGTTAGTCTCTGGTATGTGAGTGTGGGTTTTACTCTGTATCTGTTAGTCTCTGGTATGTGAGTGTGTGTTTTACTCTGTATCTGTTAGTCTCTGGTATGTGAGTGTCTGTTTTACTCTGTATCTGTCAGTCTCTGGTATGTGAGTGTGTGTTTTACTCTGTATCTGTTAGTCTCTGGTATGTGAGTGTGGAATTTACACTGTATCTGTCAGTCACTGGTATGTAAGTGTGTGTTTTACTCTGTATCTGTCAGTCTCTGGTATGTGAGTGTGGGTTTTACTCTGAATCTGTCAGTCTCTGGTATGTGAGTGTATGTTTTACTCTGCATCTGTCAGTCTCTGGTATGTGAGTGTTTTTATTTTACTCTGTATCTGTTAGTCTCTGGTATGTGAGTTTTGGTTTTACACTGTATCTGTCAGTCTCTGGTATGTGAGTTTTGGTTTTACACTGTATCTGTCAGTCTCTGGTATGTGAGTGTGTGTTTTACTCTGTATCTGACAGTCTCTGGTATGTGAGTCTGTGTTTTACTCTGTATCTGTTAGTCTCTGGTATGTGAGTGTTGGTTTTAATCTGTATCTGTCAGTCTCTGGTATGTGAGTGAGTGCTTTACTCTGTATCTGTTAGTCTCTGGTATGTGAGTGTGTGTTTTACTCTGTATCTGTCAGTCTCTGGTATGTGAGTGTGTGTTTTACTCTGTATCTGTTAGTCTCTGGTATGTGAGTGTGTGTTTTACTCTGTATCTGTCAGTCTCTGGTATGTGAGTGTGTGTTTTACTCTGTATCTGTCAGTCTCTGGTATGTGAGTGTTTTTATTTTACTCTGTATCTGTTAGTCTCTGGTATGTGAATTTTGGTTTTACACTGTATCTGTCAGTCTCTGGTATGTGAGTGTGTGTTTTACTTTGTATCTGTTAGTCTCTGGTATGTGAGTGTGTGTTTTACTCTGTATCTGACAGTCTCTGGTATGTGAGTCTGTGTTTTACTCTGTATCTGTTAGTCTCTGGTATGTGAGTGTTGGTTTTACTCTGTATCTGTTAGTCTCTGCTATGTGAGTGTTGGTTATACATCTGTATCTGTTAGTCTCTGGTATGTTGAGTGTGTGTTTTACTCTGTATCTGTTAGTCTCTGGTATGTGAGTGTGTTTTATTCTGTATCTGACAGTCTCTGGTATGTGAGTTTGTGTTTTACTCTGTATCTGTTAGTCTCTGGTATGTGAGTGTCTGTTTTACTCTGTATCTGTCAGTCTCTGGTATGTGAGTGTGTGTTTTACTCTGTATCTGTTAGTCTCTGGTATGTGAGTGTGGTTTTGTCCTGTACCTCTCAGTTTCTGGAATGTGAGTGGGTCTTTGTCCTGTACCTCTCATTATCTGATATGTGAGAGGGGTTTTGCCCTGTACCTGTCAGCTTCTGGTATGTGCAGGTATTTTATCCAGTTAGTGTCAGTTTCTGGTACCTAAGTGGGGTTTTGTCCTGTACCTGGTATATGAGTGGAGCTTTCTCCTGTACCTGTCAGTTTCTTGTATGTGAATGGGCTTTTGTCCTGTACCCATCAGTTTCTGGTATGTGAGTAGGTTTTCTGCCCTGTACCTCTCAGTTTCGGATATGTGAGTGGGGTTTTGTCCTGTACCTGTCAGTTTCTGATATATGAGTGGGGTTTTGTCCTGTAACTCTCAATTTCTGTTATGTGAGTGTCGTTTAGTCCTGTACTTGTTAGCTTCTGGTATACGAGTGGAGCTTTGTGTTGTAGTTGTCAGTTTCTGGTGTGTGAGTGGGGTTTTGTCCAGTACCTGTCAATTTCTGGTATGTGATTTGTGTTTTACCTGTTAATGTCAGTTTCTTGTACCTGAGCGGTTTTTTGTCCTGTACCTATCAGTTCCTGGTATGCGAATGTGGTTTTGACCTGTAACTAAGTTTCTGATATGTGAGTGTGGTTTTGTCCTGTACTTCCTGTTAATGATATGTGATTGTGCTTGTGCTGTACCTTTCAGTATCTGGTATGTGAAAAGGGTTTTGTCTTGTACATGTCTTTTACTCATCTGTAATGGGCTTTTGTCTTGTACCTGCCAGTTTCTGCTTTGTAAGTGAGATTTTGCCTGTACCTTTCAGTTTCTGTTATGTGAGTTGTGTTTTGTCCTGAACCTGTCTGTTTCTGGTACGTGAATGGGGTTTTGTCATGTACCTGTCAGTTTCTGCTATGTGCAACCGCGATACAAAGTTACATTGTCTGACCTCACTGCAGCACAGCGGCACTCAGATTCACCACACCAGGTGGGTAGGACGGTTCGAAAGTAAGTTATCAGCATCCAGACACAACACAAACCCAGCACTGGATCATGAATGACACCATCCGATTGGCACAGTCCAGGTTTATACCTCCCACTCCCAAGGGACGACATATAAAGTTCAGGAACGCTTCTTGGAATATAACCACAGGCACCTGGTCAGTACAACCAATTGTTTTCAGTCTATTGAAAGCGAGTTGAGGGCCTGTGTAATTAACAGACTGCCACGGAACCCGGATCCTGGTGTATCTGGGGGACTCACAATGTATCTCCCCATCTCCAGCAATACGTTTCTGGAGAACACAACGCACCGAAAAAATAACCGATTTTTGAAACTTTGTGAAACTGCCCGCATCCTCAGTCAGGCTGTCTTTCCACTGTTCGCTGCCCTAGAACAACAGACACGGTGAGACTTGAACCGATTCAGGAACATTCACTACTGATTTGGGGGAAGAAAGCAGCAATGATTTGAGAGCGAGGTATTTACTTTCTTTGTTACCTTACACTGTACACACACAGCCCGAGAATGGCCTCTCCCTTCCCCCACTCACTCCATGTTACGGAATTAGTTCCTGTTCCAATCTGCCGCCAAATTACCCCGACTTAAAGCCCATCTGTGGACACAGTCCCAATGCGATGTGTTGCTGTGAAGAGGCTGCTGTTTGCTCCCTTACTCGGGCCCGTGATATCTCCGCTCCATGATGTGTTCAGCGATCTTCGGCCGAGCACCAAGCAAACAGCACCCGCTGGTAGAGCTGCGGGAGGGGAGCTCGCATGGGCCCTTCCTGTCGCCTGTGCGTTGGGAGGGGGAGGTGCAGGCAAATATTTAAATGCTGAAGCGTGAAAGCTGGAGGCGGAGCTGAAGCTCAGAGGACGCTGTCTCTGCTCAGCCTGTCACTCTGATTCTGTCTCCTCCCAGCCTCTCAAACTCTGCCTTTCTCAACCAGATCTGGGCTGGCTTCATAAATACATCAGGACGCCGAGTATTTATCATTCAGTTTATATTCCTGTGAGAAATCGTCATAGCTGGAAGAGGTCGCGGAGGCAAAGGACTGGGAAAAGGCGGAGCCAAGCGCCACCGTAAAGTACTTAGTGACAACATCCAGGGCACAAAACAAAGGCTCTTCTCAGAGCCACACACCGCCTCAGAGAGAGAGCAGCGCCCTGGGACCGGGAGCGGGGATATATTGGGGTGAGGAATAGCTTCAGAATTACAAGGAATAAGGAATATGACTCTTTGGCCCGGACCCTGTATTCTCCCCTCACAGTGAAATGCTCTTTTAGTCTTCCTGGGTGTCCATGCGCTCAGTGTTCTGTTTCCATTCAGCTTTTATATATCAGACAGATGGTGTGACGGGGAACCGGAGCTTTCCACCTCACAACAGGTTAAACCAAGCTGCTGTGACAAGAGGCCAACTTGTGAGATTATTCTCCTTCTGAAGTTTGCTTCCTGCACAGATACTGTCGGGGATTGTGAAATTCAAGGGTTTCAGGAAAGTCATTGGATGGACTGTAATGAAAAACATAACATAAGAACATAAGAAGTAGGAGCAGGAGTAGGCCATACCGCCCCTCGGGCCTGCTCCGCCATTCAATAGGATCATGGCTGATCCGAACCTAGACTCACGTCCACTTCCCTGCCCGCTCCCCGTAACCCCTAATTCCCTCATCAGCTAGGAAACTGTCTATCTCCATTTTAAAATTATTTAATGTCGCAGCTTCCACAGCTCTCTGGGGTAACAAATTCCATAGATTTACTACCCTCTGAGTGAAGAAGTTTCTCCTCATCTCAGTTTTGAAAGGGCAGCCCCTTATTCTAAGATTATGCCCCCTAGTTCTAGTCTCACCCATCAGTGGAAACATCCTCACCGCATCCACCCGATCAAGCCCCCTCACAATCTTATATGTTTCAATAAGATCACTTCTCATTCTTCTCAATTCCAATGAGTAGAGACCCAACCTACTCAACCTTTCCTCATAAGTCAACCCCCTCATCTCCGGAATCAACCGAGTGAACCTTCTCTGAACCGCCTCGAGAGCAAGTATATCTTTTCTTAAATATGGAAACCAAAACTGTACGCAGTATTCCAGGTGTGGCCTCACCAGTACCCTGTATAACTGAAGCAAGACTTCCCTGCTTTTATACTCCATCCCCCTTGCAATAAAAGCCAAGATTCCATTGGCCTTCCTGATCACCTGCATACTAACCTTCTGTGTTTCATGCACCAGCACCCACACGTCCCTTTGTACTGTAGCACTTTGCAGTTTCTCTCCATTTAGATAATAACTTGCTCTTTGATTTTTTCTGCCAAAGTGCATAACCTCACACTTTCCAACATCTGCCAAATTTCTGCCCACTCACTTAGCCTGTCTATGTCCTTTTGCAGGTTTTTAATGTCCTCCTTACTCACTGCTTTCCCTCCCATCTTTGTATCGTCGGCAAACTTGGATATGTTGCACTTGGTGCCCTTCTCCAAATCGTTAATATAGATTGTAAAGATTCCAGTTCTCACTGTCGGTGCCCGCTCTATCCTGAGGCTACTTCGGATTGGTCGCTTGATTGGAATCCCATTTCCTTAACAGAACGAACTATTGGCCTCAATTGATCAATTTTAAAATAAAATTTGAAACATTCCACCAAATTTATAAATGAAAGACTTTTATTTATAATTAGAAAATTCAACCGAGACAGACATTAATTTGGAGCAGTTATACTATTGTTCTGATAATTTCCTCACCAGATTGATAGGAGGTTAGCCGGAATGAATAAACTGACGAAATCAGTGCAGTAAACTGGCAGCTCCTTCAGAGAGGCTGTGGGTGGCTCTTAAAGGAGCCGTTGTGATTTCTATATTTCTGTCAGTAAATTGTAGTGTTTTACTTGGAGCTGAGGTATTTGGTCACCCCGTGCTTGGCCAGCTCCCCGGACAGCACCAGACTCACGGCGGTCTGGATGTGTGGACACAATCCGCACTCTCCAAACTATTAGAGGTCTCTGCCATCTAATGGCTGACAGTGAGTGCTGCAACAAGAGAATAATTCAGCAGAAACCATTTTATTTTGGAGAGAAAATACTTCAGCACCGTGTTTATGTTCAGCTTAAAACCATTGCGAAATAGTTTATTGGTCCAGCTGAAAACTCCAAACAACCTTGGGATAGACACTTCCTCTGTCACTCTGGTACTAAGTGCCAATGTGGGGTTCACTGCTGAATATGGGATAGATACTGTATCTGTCACTCTCTTGTACAGTGTGGCAGTGTGGGATTGACAAAAGTGAATATGATAGACAACGCCTCTGTCACCGCCTGTATTGTCAGTGGCAGATTGGCTGGTGAAAAACGATATATATTTTATCTGACACTGTCCACTACAATGTGACATTTTTAATTGTCTGGTGAGGCTACACTAGAAACTTTATCTGTCACTCTCTGGTACTGTGTCAGTGTGGGATTGACAGGTGAATATAGGAAAAGCACTACCACTCACTCACTGGTAATGCTTGTGAGTGGGCGAGAATTCGTTCATACAGGATAGCAATTGTATCTGTTATTGTTACTGTGTGGCAGCGTCTGATTATCAGGTGAGTGGTGGATAGATAACTTAATGGGCAAATCTGTGAATTTCAAAGTAGAATTTAACATGTTAAATTAGATCTGAGATAGTTGTTACCCATAGAACAGAACAGGAACCAGCCCTTTCCTGGAAACTGTGGGTGGCTCTGAAAAGAACCTTTGGGTTATTAGATTGAATCTTGTCCGCTTTACTTGCTCTTGGTGCTGGCAGTGTTGGTTTTCTTCGGCAGCAGCACCGCCTGGATATTAGGCAGCACCCCGCCCTGAGCGATGGTCACCCCTCCCAACAGCTTGTTGAGCTCCTCGTCGTTGCGGATGGCCAGCTGTAGGTGTCTGGGGATGATGCGGGTCTTCTTGTTGTCGCGGGCCGCGTTGCCGGCCAGCTCCAAGATTTCAGCGGTCAGATACTCGAGCACAGCAGCCATGTAGACCGGGGCTCCGGCACCCACACGCTGAGCGTAGTTGCCCTTTCGAAGGAGCCTGTGAACCCGACCCACGGGGAACTGCAGTCCGGCCCGGGATGATCTTGGCACGAGATTTAGCGCCGGTTTTTCCTCTGCCAAACATTTCTACAATTCAATCGTTCAAAGAAAGAATGAAAGACTCCTCCCACATCTGCCATTCTTATACCTTCTGCAGGAATGCAGACAGCGTACTTGTGATTGGTCACTCTGTGGTGAATTTCATTGGTGTTTTCCGGTGACCAATCACAATCTGCTTTTACCGCCAATGAAAACTGTGTGCAAATAACTGTCCCCAACAGTCAGACCGCCAACCATTTTTTAAATTCGAAAAGCCCGCCAATATTTTCCTAAACGAGCGAATTAAGTTAATAAATACACCATTAGCCAAAGTTTTCAGCATTTTTAACAAAATTCCATTTATCTTATTTCATCGCTCCCTTGCAAATTCCAGGCTGTTACAATTAGGATTAATTTCGGGTTCAATATCGAACTTTCACGGGCGGGATTAATTCCCCATTGATTCTGTAACGGGACACGTTCCAGCTCAAATTTTGTAAAAGTGAGGATTCACAGATTATCGATCGATCATTTGCACAGGCGCTGCTGCGGGAGTGAAACCAGAACTAGGAGCCCTGCTGTGAGAAGAGAAGAGGGACAGAGAGTTCAAACTGCCCGCGTTCTGGTCTCTAAAAACCCCATTCAGGGTTGTTACAATGTAGGTCCGACCAGTGAAATTGCTTATCTGAAGATTCAAAACTAAATCTACAGCTGGAACTTCAAACGTTCTCAAACACACTCCTTAAGGAAATAATTACAGTAAATTGAGCCTAAAGGGAGATGAGTTTGTGTCGCTCTTTCAGAGAGATTGTGGGTGGCTCTTAAAAGAGCCGTTGTGTTCAGGGTTTGTTCTTTCAGGACAGCGTGGAGTTTTACTTGGAGCTGGTGTATTTGGTCACCGCCTTTGTCCCTTCCGACACGGCGTGCTTGGCCAGCTCCCCGGGCAGCAGCAGGCGCACGGCGGTCTGGATCTCCCGGGAGCTGATGGTGTGTCGCTTGCCTAAGAAGGCAAATGGTATGTTAAGAAGGCAAATGGTATGTTAAGAAGGCAAATGGTATGTTGGCCTTCGTAGCAAGAGGGTTCGAGTACAGGAACAAGGATGTCTTGCTACAGTTGTACAGGGCCTTGGTGAGACCGCACCTTGAGTATTGCGTGCAGTTTTGGTCACCTTACCTGAGGAAGGACGTTCTTGCCATGGAGGGAGTGCAGCGAAGATTCACCAGGCTGATACCTGGGATGGCAGGAATGACGTATGAGGAGAGATTGTGTCGATTGGGTTTATACTCACTGGAGTTTAGAAGATTGAGAGGGGATCTCATCGAAACCTATAAAATTCTGTCAGGTCTGGGCAGACTAGATGCAGGAAGGATGTTTCTGATGGCCGTGGAGTCCAGAACCAGGGGTCATAGTCTATGGATAAGGGGTAAGCCATTTAGGACTGAAATCAGGAGGAATTTCTTCACCCAGAGAGTGGTGAACCTGTGGAATTCTCTGCCACAGAGGGCGGTGGAGGCCAGTTCATTAAATATATTCAAGAAAGAGTTGGATATATTTCTTGAGGCTAAAGGGATCAAGGGATATGGGGAAAAGGCAGGGACAGGGTACTGAATTCGGATGATCAGCCATGGGAAGCCTCACTCGCGATGCGCTCGAAAACATCGTTCACAAACGAGTTCATGATGCTCATGGCCTTGGATGAGATGCCGGTGTTGGGGTGAACCTGCTTCATCACTTTGTAGATGTAGATGGAGTAACTCTCCTTCCTCGACTTTCTGTGCCTCTTGCCGCTTTTCGGTGCCGCTTTCTTCACGATTTTCTTGGCGCCCTTCTTGGCAGTGGATTTCTTATCGTCAACCATCGTCTCAGTCAGTATCAGGAAACAATTTAAGTAAACGCTGCTCCGAGCAGCCCCACAGTCCGTCCCACAGAGCGTTGCTAATGAGGGATGGATGGAGGCAAGGATTGTGATTGGTTTATTGGCAACGTTGTCAACTTCCTTTGTTCTCTGCGATTGGCTTCTTTACGCATCCAATCAGATTCTGCGTTCACCACAATCTCAAAACTGGAATGCCGGCATGAATTAAAACCCCTTCCATATTTATATATACTGTCATCAAGTCCCGCTTCTATTCAGCTCCCTCAAACATGTTCAACGACGGCCGGTGTTACGTTGAAGGTTATTTGTGGTTTTTTTCCCTCTGCATATATATTTGTGTATGTGAAGAATCTTAACAGCCAACGCGCGGTAGTGTTAGTTGATCTAGATTTCTAAAAGTTCATCAGTCAGTGACCGGGATATAAGCGAGTCATCTCATGTGTCTGCCTCTACGCCTTGTGTACAGTATCAATCCCCAGTCCCTCTATCCCCCAGCCCTGCCTGTTATATCTGGATCGATGCTGAACTGCAAGAACAGAAATGTTGATTTGTACAGCTGAGAGAGGCTAAACCCGGAGAAATTATCCACATTATAGTGCATTTGCCATGTTTCTGCCCAATCACCTAACCTGTCCAAATCGTACTGGAGTTTCATGACATCCTCCTCGCAGCATACCCTCCACCCAGCTTTGTGTTGTCTGCAAATTTGGAGATATTACATCCAATTCCCTCGTCCAGATCATTAATATATATTGTGAACAGCTGGGGTCCTAGGACCGATCCTTGCGGGACCCCACTAGTCACTGCCTGCCACTCGGAAAACGACCCATTTATTCCAACTCTTTGCTTTCTGTCCGCCAACCAGTTCTCTATCCAAGTCAATACCTTGCCCCCAATCCCATGTGCCTTAATTTTGCACGCTAATCTCTTATGCGGGACCTTATCGAAAGCCTTCTGAAAGTCCAAATACACCACATCCACTGGTCCTCCCTTATCTATTTTACCAGTTACATCCTCAAAAAATTCCAGTAGATCAGTTAAGCATGATTTACCTTTTGTAAATCCATGTTGACTTTGTCCGATCCTGTCACTGCTTTCCAAGTGCTCTGCTATTACATCTTTTATAATGGACTCTAGCATTTTCCCCACTACCGATGTCAGGCTTACCTATAATTCCCCGCTTTTTCTCTGCCACCTTTTTTGAATAGTGGGGTAACATTAGCTACCCTCCAATCCATGGGTACTGTTCCAGAGTCTATCAAGTTCTGGAAGATGACCAGCAATGCATCTACTATTTCTAGGGCCACTTCCTTAAGTACCCTGGGATGTAGATTATCCGGCCCTGGGGATTTGTCGGCCTTCAGTCCCAGCAATTTTCCTAACACCATTTCCCTACAAATACTGATTTCTTTCAGTTCCACCCTTTCATCAGACGCTATGTTCCCCGGTATTTCTGGGAGGTTATTTGTGTCCTCCTTTGTGAAGACAGAACCAAAATATGTATTTAGTTGGTCTGCCATTTCTTTGTTTCCCATTATAAATTCCCCCGATTCTGACTGCAAGCGACCTACGCTTGACTTCACCAATCTTTTTCTCTTCACATATCTATAGAAGCTTTTACAGTCAGTTTTTATGTTCCCTGAAAGCTTACTCTCATATTCTATTTTCCCTTTCTTAATTAATCCCTTTGTCCTCCTTTGTTGACTCCTAAACTGCTCCCAATCCTCAGGTTTACTGCTTTTTCTGGCCAATTTGTATGTCCTCGCCTTGGATCTTATGCTATCCCTAATTTCCCTTGTTACCCACGGTTGAGTCACCTTTTTTGTTTTATTTTTATGCCAAACTGGAATGAACAACTTCTGTAGTTCATCCATTCGGTCTTTGAATGTTTGCCATTGCCTATCCACCATCAACCCTTTGAGTGCCATTCCCCAATCAATCCTACCCAACTCACTCCTCAGACCATCGTAGTTTCCTTTATTTAAATTGAGGACCCTTGTTTCTGAGTCAACTACTTCATTCTCCATCTTAATGAAGAATTCGATCATATTATGATCGCTCCGACCCAAGGGGCCTTGTACAACAAGATTGCTAATTAATCCTTTCTCGTTACATAATACACAGTCTAAGATGGCCTGATCTCTGGTTGGTTCCTCGACATATTGGTCCAGGAAACCATCCCGTAAACACTCCAGGAATTCCTCCTCCACAGTATTGTTACCAATTTGGTTAGCCCAATCTATATGTAGCTTAAAGTCACCCATGATGACTGCTGTGCCCTTGTTGCATGCTTCTTTACTTTCCCTTTTAATGCCATCCCCAACCTCCACCTTACTGTTTGGAGGTCTATATACCGCTCCCACTAACGTTTCTTTCCCCTTAGTATTTCTCAATTCTACCCATACAGATTCCACATCATCAGAGCTAACATCCATCATTACAATTGTGTTAATCCCTTCTTTAACCAGTAATGCTACCCCACTTCCCTTTCCGTTTTGCCTATCTTTCCTGAATATCGAATACCCCTGGATGTTGAGTTCCCAGTCTTGGCCATCCTTGAGCCACATTTCCGTAATTCCAAGCAAATCACATTTGTTTACCTCTATTTGCGCAGCCAATTCATCCACGTTATTACAAATGCTCCTCGCATTAAGACACAAAGCCTTGAGGCTTGTTTTTTTAACACTCTTAGATCTATTAGAATTATTATTTACTGTAGCCATGTTTGATTTAAACCGTTGATTTCTCTGACTGCCACTTTTGTTTTTTTCCTTCCTATCTTTTGCTTTAATCCTTGTTTCCCTTTCCTCTGCCTCCCTGCTCAGGTTCCCAACCCCTTTCCATTTTAGTTTAAACCCTCCCCCACAGCACCAGCAAACAAACCCCCTAGGACATCGGTTCCAGCCCTGCCCAGGTGCAGACCGTCCGGTTTGAACTGGTCCCACCTCCCCCAGAACCGGTTCCAATGTCCCAGGAACTTGAATCCCGCCCCCTGGCACCATTCCTCTAGCCACGTATTCATCTGAAGTATCTTTCTATTTCTACTCTGACTAGCACATGGCAATGGTAGCAACCCTGAGATTACTACCTTCGAGGTCCTGTTTTTTAAGTTACCTCCTAACTCCCTATATTCCGCTTTTAGGACCTCATCCCGCTTCTGAACCCAAAGGCTCCTTTCAGAGCAACCCACGTCTTTCCAAAAAGAGCTGATCGCGGAATCAGATGATCCATGTCCTGGGGCCGGGATCAGATTCCAGAGTGAAATCATTTCAAATGAACCCCGGCTCCCTGGCGACTCGCTGACATTCGCTGCACCCACCCCTCCCCCAGTGCCTGCAATAAAACACAGAGAGAATGGGATGTCCGGGCCGGGCCTCACTCTAACTCGGGGGGTGTTCGGCTCCAGTCTCAGTTCAGGGTCATTTTCAGTTCACAGGTTTAGGGTGAGAGTCCATGTGAGACGGTGACACTGGCGGAGATACCCCGCGTCACAACTCAAACCCCAACACATCAGATTCTCCAAATCAGTTGGAATAAGGTGTTTGTAAACTGCTGAACCCGTCTGTGTGGGGAAGTGTGGAGAGATGGAATAAGATCAGAGATTGACATGGAAGGAGACGGGTCGACTTGCGATTAATCACAGCTCAGCCATATAGGCGGGAATATTACTGATTGTTAATTGTAACAGGACCTTATTTAAAAGATTCTGGTTTCAGGAAACCCTTGAATATGAAGTCCGAGTCTGTAAGGGTTTGTGCGGAGCGCTGTGTTTCGGTTCTACTGTCGATAAACGGTTTGAAATTGGCGGTTACAGAAAGCTGGTGGTGGAGCTGGAAGATCAGAGGCCGCTCTCTGCTCTGTCTGTCACTCTTGAAATTGTCTCCTCCCCTCCCGCTCTCTCTGTTTAATCTCTCACTCTGTCTCCTCCCCTCCCCGCCTCTCTCTGTGCTTTCTCAGTCAGGTCGGAGTCGGCTGTATATAAGAGCAGCCAGAAACAGTTTGTTTCTCATTCAGCAAAAGTTTGACTAAAGAATCACCATGACTGGACGAGGTAAAGGAGGCAAAGGACTGGGCAAAGGCGGAGCCAAGCGGCACCGTAAAGTGCTCCGTGACAACATCCAGGGCATCACCAAACCAGCCATCCGCCGCCTGGCTCGCCGTGGCGGTGTCAAGCGGATCTCGGGTCTGATCTACGAGGAGACCCGCGGGGTGCTGAAGGTTTTCCTGGAGAATGTGATCAGGGATGCGGTCACCTACACTGAGCACGCCAAGCGCAAGACGGTCACTGCCATGGATGTGGTGTACGCTCTGAAACGGCAGGGCCGCACTCTCTATGGATTCGGCGGCTGAACAACTCGACTCTTTCAACCAAACACAACACAAAGGCTCTTTTAAGAGCCACCCAGAGCCTCACAGAGAGAGCAGTGACCTGGGAACGGGAGCTGGGGTAGATTCTTCACAAAAATAGATTGTGGTCAGAAATATTACTAACAGATATGTGATGTGTTCTGTAATCTTTGAATTTCGCTTTCGGTTGCACCAGGTTTATGGAGAGTTATTTCCTCAGACGGAACATTCCCTCTCCGTGTAAAGCCACATCGCGTCTACACATTTTTTCATTGTGCAGTTATACTGTAACGATTATAATTTTAATAATTAGTTGGCTGGTCGGACATAAACCGTTGAATGGGTTACTGAAAAGAATCCAACTTGTGAATTATTTGCAGCCAGACGGTGGTGTCCGGCACTGATACTGACAGGGTTTGTGAAATTGAAATTTCAGTTCAGTCATTCGGGGACCTGAAATTACCGCAGTTTGAGCCGCTCTAACCCGACCTTAACTTCTGATTGGGGGTCCGCTCCACAATCCCATTTCGTAACCAATCACAGAGCCACAGATTAGAAAGTAATCACATCATTGGTTGAAATTGTCGGCCAGTCGAAATTGGCGGTCATTTTGAAATGGGCGATTAATCACAGCTCAGCCATTCGGGGCCTGAGTTTTCAGCGATTCATTGATTGGTCAGAGTTGGGTTTAAAGTGGGTGGGCGCCGGTCTCCAGCCAATCAGTGCTCGGGGCGGTCCCTCGCTGAGTATAACAAGGCGGAACACAACAGACTTCCCATTAACAGGCCCTGTGTTCTAGATTTTGTTGAGATCTGTTCAGAAAATGGCCAGGACTAAGCAGACAGCGCGCAAATCGACCGGAGGGAAAGCTCCTCGCAAACAGCTGGCGACCAAAGCGGCCCGGAAGAGCGCTCCAGCCACGGGCGGAGTGAAGAAACCCCATCGCTACAGACCCGGCACTGTGGCTCTGAGGGAGATCCGCCGCTACCAGAAATCCACCGAGTTGCTGATCCGCAAACTGCCCTTCCAGCGCCTGGTGCGGGAGATCGCTCAGGACTTCAAGACCGACCTGCGCTTCCAGAGCTCGGCCATCATGGCCCTGCAGGAGGCCAGCGAGGCTTACCTGGTGGGGCTCTTTGAGGACACCAACCTGTGCGCCATCCACGCCAAGCGAGTCACCATCATGCCCAAAGACATCCAGCTGGCCCGTCGCATCCGCGGGGAGCGCGCCTAAACTCACTCTGCCCGGCTCCAGACTAACACCAAATACAACAACGGCTCTTTTAAGAGCCACCAAATCAGCAAAAGAAAGAGCTGCGATCGCCCCAAGGCAAACTGGACTACACATCGTGCAGGTTTATGTAATTAGGATTTATAAAGTGGTGGCAGTGAATGTCTGGGTATGGTCTAGGTTTAAATGTGAGTGATCTGCCCAGTAAACTGACTGCACCCGCCCAGTAGGAACTAAAAGTGGGAGCACTGATCCAACTCCACATACCGGGATTGAATATCGAAAGAGAACGAGGTGCCTGTATCTGAATCTCACTTTTAAAATCAACTCTAAATGTGGGGAGAGGTAGTTACTATTTGGAATATTTTATATTAACCAGAGCTGTAATTCTGGTTCGATGCTGTCTGCAAATTAAAAGGGGGAAAGTTAGTATGGATCAATGTGCTCAGGATGTATATGGAATTATTGGCCCAATAAGGAACGGTTAGCCCATCAACCGCTCACTGGCTTTATAATCGTTTCTTAACATGCGTTCATATTCGGCTCTCCCAGCGTGTTCAATGAGGGCCGGTCTCACGTTAAGTTTCCGTGTGTTTTTTGTTTTTCTCTGAAGCCAGTCCCCCTCTGCATTGAATCGCTGATCTGAATATTCGGTAACAGAAAATCCGCTGTAGTGTTTGCGGATTTACAGTTCTACATGTTCTGTTTATAACCGAGAATGGCTGAACAGTAAACAACCCTTTCACAGATAAAGTGGGTGGCTCTGAAAAGAGCCTTTAGGTTATTAGAGTGAATCTTGTCCGCTTTACTTGCTCTTGGAGCTGGCAGTGCTGGTTTTCTTGGGCAGCAGCACTGCCTGGATATTAGGCAGCACCCCGCCCTGAGCGATGGTCACCTTTCCCAGCAGCTTGTTGAGCTCCTCGTCGTTGCGGACGGCCAGCTGCAGGTGTCTGGGGATGATGCGGCTCTTCTTGTTGTCACGGGCCGCGTTGCCGGCCAGCTCCAGGATTTCAGCGGTCAGGTACTCGAGCACAGCAGCCATGTAGACCGGGGCTCCGGCACCCACACGCTGAGCGTAGTTGCCCTTTCGAAGGAGCCTGTGAACCCGGCCCACAGGGAACTGCAGTCCGGCCCGGGATGAGCGAGACTTGGCCTTGGCCCGAGCTTTACCGCCGGTTTTTCCTCTTCCAGACATTTCCACAATTCACTGGTTCAGCGAAAGAATGAAAGTCTCCTCCCACATCTGCCATTCTTATACATTCTGGAGGAATGCAGACAGCCTTCTTGTGATTGGTCTCTCTGTGGTGAATTTCATTGGTATTTTCCGGTGACTAATCACAGTCTGCTTTTCCCGCCAAAGAAAAGAGGGGGAAAATAACTAATCAACGATTTTTTAAATTCGAAAAGCCCGCCAATATTTTCCTAAACGAGCGAATTAAATTAATAAATCACCATAAGCCAAAGATTTGCACAATTTTATAAAATTCAGTTTATCTTATTTCATCTGCAAATTCTAGGCTGTTACAATCAGGATTAATTTCGGGTTCAATATTGAGTTTACACGGGCGTAATTAAATTCCCAACGGGACACATTCCAGCTCAATCTGTGTAAAAGTGAGGATTCACAGATTATCGATCGATCCTTTGCACAGGCGCTGCTGCGGGAGTGAAACCAGAAATGGGATTCCTGCTGTGAGAAGAGAAGAGGGACAGAGTGTTCAAACTGCCCCGTTCTAATCTCTAAGAACTCCCATTCTGGGTTGTTACAATGCAGCAAATCTCCGGTTGATAAACGGATGGACTCCCAACTTGCTTTAGAAAAATGCAAAGGTCTTGACAGAGAACGAGGTGACTGAAATCGGAATCTCATACCTAAAACAAGCTTTTAATTAGTCGGCTGGCGCTGCAAATAAACGGCTCTGAGAGCAAAGGCAAAGTGCGACCAAGGACCGTGTTTGTGTTTTAGTGGGCGGGAAATACAACATCGACGCTAAGGGCGATCCGGTCAATGAAACTGCTTATCTGAGAATTAAAAACTACATCAACAGCTGGAACTTCAAACGTTCTTAAACACACTCGTTAAGAAAATAATTACAGTAAACTGAATCTACAAGGCGATGCGTTGTGTAGCTCTTGCAGAGAGATTGTGGGTGGCTCTTAAAAGAGCCGTTGTGTTTGGACTTTGTTCTTTCAGGACAGCGTGGAGTTTTACTTGGAGCTGGTATATTTGGTCACCGCCTTTGTCCCTTCCGACACGGCGTGCTTGGCCAGCTCCCCAGGCAGCAGCAGGCGCACAGCGGTCTGGATCTCCCGGGAGCTGATGGTGTGCCGCTTGTTGTAATGGGCCAGGCGGGAAGCCTCACCAGCGATGCGCTCGAAAATATCGTTCACAAACGAGTTCATGATGCTCATGGCCTTGGAGGAGATGCCGGTGTCGGGGTGAACCTGCTTCATCACTTTGTAGATGTATATGGAGTAACTCTCCTTCCTCGACTTTCTGCGCTTCTTGCCGCCCTTCGCTGCCGGTTTAGTGACGGTTTTCTTGGCGCCCTTCTTAGTAGCTTTTTTCTTTTCATCCACCATTCTGAAACTCGATTTCAGAAACAAAATGACGCAAACCCACTCCGCGCTCGCAATATATAGCAGCCCCACAGTCCTATGCTAATGAGGGATGGGTGAAGGCAATGATTGTGATTGGCTGGTTAGGAATGATGTCAATTTCCATTCTTCTGCATATCTCTGATTGGCTTCTTTATGTATCCAATCAGATTGAGTGTTTGCCAACAGCACGCCCCCTACAGTCAGAAAGGTCATTGCAAGTGCGTGTGTGACATCTGCCCATTCACAATTTCCCAGACCATTTTCCAGGGCCGCAAACACTCCTTCCGGACGGGACAGACATTTAGATAGACTTCCTCCAATTTGTGCACTATATTCACGCATTGCGGTGTGGTCTCCGCCACTTTAGTTCTGCATCTGCCAATCTCTAATACTGTGTGTGTGGGAATAGTTCTGTATCACTCAGTCTCTGCCGTTCTTGCGGGCTCCATGCGTACCAGGCAGCTAAGTGTCCTTTGCTGATTGGTGCGCTCGGCTCGTTAAGAAAAAAGCATTTCACTGACTGGATTTCACTTGTTGTATTTGGTTATGTGACAAATAAAATTGAAATTGAAATAGAATTGATTTATGTAAGTGTAGGAATCATTCTCAATCTCAGTCTCTATTACAGTGTGGAATCCTTTAGTTTCCTGTCCGTTACTTTTTTTTTATTCATACATGGGATGTGGGCATCGCTGGCAAGGCCAGCATTTATTGCCCATCCCTAATTGCCCTTTGAGAATTTTTTGGTGAGACAGGTTTTGAACCGCTGCAGTCCGTGTGGTGAAGGTACTCCCACAGTGCTGTTAGGGAGGGAGTTCCAGGATTTTGAACCAGCGACGATGAAGGAGCGGCGATAGAATAGACAGTGCTTGATGGCTGGCGCGGACACGATGGGCCGAAGGGCCTCTTTCTGTGCTGTATAACTCTGTGACTCTATGACTATGACTAAGTGTCAGGGTGGGATTTTATCTTGTACCGTGTGTCAGTGTTGGTATTGATTCTGAATCTGTCATTTCTGGTAGAGTGCGAGTATGAGATTCATTCTACATTTGCCTGTCACTAGGACAGTGTGCAAGTCTGAGATTCATTCTACATCTGTCCGTCACTGGTACTGATTGTGAGTGTGGGAGTCATTCTGTATCTGTCAGTCTCTGGTACTGATTGTGATTGTGGGACTCATTCTGTATCTGTCAGTCTCTGGTACTGTAAGTTAGTGTCCAATTAGTTCTGAATCAGCCTGTCTCTTGTACTGTCTTTCAGCGAAGAATTCTGCATGAATCTGCTACTCACTCGGATTATGAAAGTGGGAATCGTACTGCATCTATCAGTCTCTGCTTCTTGATGTCAGTTTGAGATTAATTCCATTTCTGCTAGTACCTGGCACTGTATGTGAGTGTGGGACTAAATCTACATGTAAATCAATTGTACTGCATGTAATTGTGGCCTTATTCTGTATCTGCCAGGCCCTCTGATGCACTGTCTGTCAGTCTCTGTTCTGTATGTGTGTGCTAGGGTATTATATATCTGTCAATCTCTGGTACTGTATGTGAGAGTGAGATTCATTTTGCACCAATCAGTCTTTAATGTGGGGTTCAGTTTGCTGGTACTGTGTACGAGTGTGTATTAATTCTGGGTCTGTCACCATCTGATAATCTGTGTCAGTGTGAGATTCATTCTCTTTCTCTGCCTATCTGTGATACTGTATGTGAGTTTGAGATTTAATCTATATCTGTCAGTTCCTGGTATGGCATGTGAGTTTGGGATTTATTCTGTACTATATGCGAGATTTAGATTAATTCTGTCTCTGTCATTATCAGGTACTGTATGAGGAGAGATTGGGTCGATTGGACTTATATTCGCTAGAGTTTAGAAGAATGAGAGGGGATCTCATTGTAACTCATAAAATTCTAAAAGGACTAGACAGACTAGATGCAGGAAGGAAGTTCCCGATGGCAGGGGAGTTCAGAATCATGGGTCACAGTCTAAGGATAAGGGGTAAGCCATTTAGGACTGAGCTGAGGAGGGATTGAGCTGGTGAACCTGTGGAATTCTCTGCCACACAGGACAGTTGAGGCCAATTCATTAAATATATTCAAGAAGGAGTTGGATATATTTCTTGAGGCTAAAGGGATCAAGGGATATGGGGAGAAAGCAGCGACAGGGTACTGAATTTGGATGATTAGCCATGATCTCATTAAATGGCGGAGCGGGCTCGAGGGGCCAAATGGCCTACTCCTGCTCCAAAATCTAAGTTTCTATGTATGAGAGTGTGAGATTCATGCTGAGTATCTGTCATCTCTGATACTGTATGTGAATGTCAGTTTAATTCTGTCTGTCACTGTCTGGTACTGTATGTAAGTGTGAGATTTATTCTGTGTGTCTGTCTCTGATACAAATGTAAGAAGTCACGCAACACCAGGTTATAGTCCAACAGCTTTATTTGAAATCACAAGCTTTCGGAGCGCTGCTCCTTCATCAGGTGAAGAGGAGAAATGCATATAGACACAGCATATATAGTCAGAGAATACTGCCAGATGATTACAGGTAATCTTTCTAACTGCCCTTTATTACACCTCGGCAGAAAGATAATCACAGCAATCAAAGGTGTGAATAGTGTCTCTGATACAGTATGTGAGTGTGAGATTTATTCTGTGTGTCTGTCTCTGATACAGTATGTGAGTGTGAGATTTATTCTGTGTGTCTGTCTCTGATACAGTATGTGAGTGTGAGATTTATTCTGTGTGTCTGTCTCTGATACAGTATGTGAGTGTGAGATTTATCCTGCACCTGTCAGTCTCTGATAATCTGTTTCAGTGCGGATTGATTCTGTATTAGTCAGTGTCTGATGCTCTATGTGACAGTGAGGCACATTCTGTGTCTGTCAGTTTCTGGTATTATGTTTGAGAGTGAGATTCATTCTGTATCAGAAGTCTTTAATACTCTGTATCAGATTGGGATTCACTTTGTCTCGATCATTTTCTGCTTCTGTATATGAGTGTGAGATTCATTCTCTCTTTGTCAGTCTATGATTCTGTATGTGAGAGTTAGATTAATTCAGTATCTGTCTGTCTCTGGTGTTGCATGAAAGTGTGGGATTCATTCGGTATATATTAGTCTCTGATCCAGTGTATGAGAGTTAAATTAATTCTGTATCTGTCAGTCTCTGGTACTGTGTGTGAGAGTGAGATTCATTCCACTTGGACTGAGCCCTCACCCCCATGATGCCAAGAATTCGAACCCGAGTCTGCTCGCTAGGAAGGGCAGCTGGGCTCATCACTATCTCCATCGCTCTAATTTTAAAATGAAAGCCTCTGTATTTACAGATCACTCGCCAAAGGTCTTTGGATCTTTAGTCAGGACGAATAACACTTGCAATCATCTTAATCTGAACGTAAACAAGATGTTCAGGTTATTTCTCTCCAATTTAAACTAGTTGCTGATGAATGGTTATCTTGTTGCAGTACAGGCTGGCAGCCAGGCGATGGCACCAACCTCTAATAGTTTGGAGTGTGCGGATTGTGTCCACACATCCAGACCGCCGTGAGTCCGGTGCTGCCCGGGGAGCTGGCCAAGTACGGGGTGTCGGAATGGACAATGCCGGAGGCCATTGCAAATACATTTCACAACGCTCTGAAACAGCATTAATTTAGTCGAATAATTCATTCTGGCCATCGTCCTTTTATAGAATCACAGAACATTAATGTGAGCGCGGGTTTTTTCTGCATCTCTCAGTTTCTGGTATGGGAATGTGGGTTTTATTCTGTACCTGTCTATTTCTGGCATGGAACAAAGGGGAAAATGCAATAGCTCTCAGTCTCTAGTATGTTAGTGTGGGTTTATTTTGTATTACGAAGTCTCTGGTGTGTGAATGCAGTTTTTAGCTGTCATAAATTCATGGAGTCAAAACTGCACAGAAGGAGGCCATCGAGTGCATGCCGGCTATCTCAAGAGCAATCCAGTCAGTTCCATTCCCCCGCTCTGTCCCCGTAGCCCTGCAAGTTTATTTCCCTCAAGCGCCTATCCAGTCTCCCCTTGAATACATTGAGTGTCTCCGCTTTCACTAATTCCGCGGCAGCGAGTTCCAGGTCCTCACCAATCGCTGCGTAAAAAAGTTTTTGATCACATCCCCCCTGTATCTCTTGCCCAAAACCTTAAATCTTAAATCTGCGTCCCCTCGTCCTTGTACCATCAATTAGTGGGACCAGCCTTTCGTAATCCATCGTAATTTGTACACCTCCATCAATTCACCCCTCAACCTCCTTTGCTCTAATGAAAACAAATCCAGCTTCTCCAACCTGTCCTTGTAGCTAAGATCCCCCATTCCTGGGACCATTCTGGTAAATCTCCTCTGCAGCCTCGCAAGTGACTTCACATCCTTTCTAAAGTGTGGTGACCACAACTGGACGCAATATTCCAGTTGTGGCCTAACTAGCCCTTTATAAAGATTTAGCATAACTTCTGTACTTTTGTACTCAATACCTCTATTTATGAAGCCCAAGATCCCATATGCTTTGCTAACCACTCTCTCAAAATATCCCCCCACCCCCACATTCAGAGGGATCTATGCACATTAACTCCCAGGTCCCTCTGACCCTGCACACTCTTTAAAACTGTGCCATGAACTGTATATTGCCTCTCCCTGTTCCTGCTGCCAAAATGCATCACCTTGTGGCGATCACCACCTAAACGGGCGCAATCCACATTTCCGTCCGTGGACAATAATTCGGGCACCTTGCCTTTAAGAAGCATGCTGCCTTTAAGGCATGACAAAGGAGCGGGCGTCGCCCTCAGTGTGTACACAAAAGCACAGGCGTCGCCCTCATTCTGTTTTCGGGTTTAGCAGAGAGAAGAGCACAGTCACCCTCGACCTCGCTGGTCGCCGCTACCGATGGGAGTTCATCACTGCCAAGGTACTCTCCTCTCTCATCGGCGCAGATTTCCTGTGCGCCCACGGCCTACTGGTAGACATCCCTCGACACCGCCTCGTGGACATGAACACCATGTCGCCCATCCTGGGCGCCATGGCCCCCCGTCAACCCGCCGACATGGCGTCACAGTGCCACGCCCGGGCCACGGATGACTACTCGGCACTCCTGGCCAAATTCCCGGCCCTCACCAACCCAACCTTCTCCGCGGAGGTCGCCAAACACGGGGTGGAACACTTCATCCCCACCACAGGCCCCCCAGTGTACGCCCACGCCCGCAGGCTGGACCCGGCCAAACTGGAGATCGCGCGGACCGAGTTTGCCACTATGGAACAGCTCGGCATCATCCGCCGCTCCAACTGTCCCTGGGCCTCCCCACTCCACATCGCCCCCAAACCAGGCGGGGGTTGGCGCCCCTGCGGGGTTTACCGCTGCCTCAGAGATGCCACCACCCCTGATCGGTATCCCATGCCGCACATTCAGGACTTCTCGGCTAGACTGGCCGGCCGCTCAGTCTTTTCCAAAGTTGACCTGGTGCGCGGCTACCACCAAGTCCCCGTCCACCCTGCAGACATCCCCAAGGTGGCCGTAATCACCCCCTTCGGGCTTTTCGAGTTACTGCGGATGCCCTTCGGCTTCAAAAACGCGGCCCAGGCATTCCAACGGCTCATGGACTCAGTCCTTCAGGACCTGAAGTTCCTGTTCGTCTACCTGGATGACATCCTGGTAGCCAGTTCCTCCAAGCAGGAACACCTCGAACACCTTCGCATCCTGTTCAGGCACCTCAGCAACCACGGGCTCATCCTCAGCCCAGCCAAGTGCCAGTTCGGCCTGGACAAGATCGACTTCCTCGGCCACCACATCACCCATGCTGGGGCCATTCCCCTGCCCACCAAGGTGCAGGCCGTCCAGCAATTTCCCCACCCCACCACCATCAAAGGACTCCAGGAGTTCCTCGGGATGGTGAATTTCTACAACCGCTTCATCCCCAAAGCGGCGTCCCTCATGAGGCCCCTATATGAAGCCCTCCGGGGCAGGAGCGACAAGATGGTGGTCGAATGGACGGCAGACGTATCAGCCGCCTTCAACTCCAGCAAGACCGCGCTCACCGACGCCACCCTGCTCGCACACCCACGGCCCAATGCCAGAGTAGCGCTCACCACGGACGCCTCCGACCACGCGGTCGGCGCCGTGTGCGAGCAGTGGGTCGATGGCGCCTGGCAACCACTTGCCTTCTTCAGCCGCCAACTACGCCCCCTGGAGGTCAGGTACAGTATCTTTAACCGCGAGCTCCTCGCGCTGTACCTGGCAGTCCGCCATTTACGGTTTTTGCTGGAGGGCCACCCCTTCACTGCGTTTGTCGACCACAAACCCCTGACATTCACAATGGCAAAGACAACCGACCCCTGGTCCGCCAGGCAGCAGCGCCAGCTCGCGGCAGTGTCCGAGTTCACCACGGGCATCTAACACGTCTCCGGCCGAGACAACGTGGTAACCGACTGCCTCTCCCGCCGCGCCATCCACGCCGCACACCTGGCAGTCGACTGCGCTCAACTCGCAGCAGACCAGCTCACGGACCCTGATCTGCTCTCCGCACCTACCAACCTACCAGGGCTACACCTGGCCGACGTCGCCTGCGGCCCGACCGCAGTCACGGTCAAGTGCGACATATCCCTATCTCAACCTCGGCCCGTCGTCCCAGCGTCCTGGCGCCGCCAGGTATTCGAGATTCTCCACAACCTCTCCCACCCCAGCGCCCGCGCATCCATCAAATTGGTAGCCAACCGCTTTGTCTGGCGCGGCCTTCCCAAGGATGTGCGTACTTGGGCCAACTCCAGCCTAGCCTGCCAACGGGCCAAGGTGCAGCAACACACGAAAGCACCCCTCGAGGAGTTCACCGTCCCTTCACGTAGATTCAACCACATCCACGTGGACATCGTCGGGCCCCTGCCGCCGTCGCAAGGCCACACGCACTTGCTGACGATCGTCGACCACACCACGCGCTGGCCCGAGGCAATTCCACTGACCTCTACCACCACCGCCGACATCGCCAGAGCCTTCGTCAACACCTGGGTTGCACGGTTCGGCGTCCCCTCCGACATGTCGTCGGACAGAGGTCCGCAATTTACCTCTGAACTCTGGACCGCCATCGCAAGCAATCTCGGGGTGACCATTCACCGCACCACAGCGTACCACCCCCAAGCCAACGGACTGTGTGAGCGGTTCCACAGATCCATGAAGGCATCTCTTCGAGCCAGCCTCCAGGACGGCGCCTGGACCGACCGACTCCCGTGGGTCCTCCTCGGCCTGCGCTCTGCGGTTAAAGAAGACCTCCACGCATCGGCAGCAGAGCTCATGTACGGCCAGACACTGCGCATACCCGGTGAGTTCCTGCCCACCGCCACGACACCCTGGTCAGCTGACCAGCAACGCCACGACTTCGCCTCACTGGCGCTACAGTTCGCCCCGGTGCCCATTGCCTGGCACGGCGAATCCACCTCACACGTCCCGCTAAGCCTGCACCAGGCACGGTTCGTTTTCGTCCGGCACGACGCCCACCACGGACCCCTTCAACCCCCGTACGACGGGCCCTACAAAGTGCTACAGGCTGGGGACAAATTTTTCGCCCTACAAGTGGGCGACAGGACTGAAAAAGTGTCGGTTGACCGACTCAAGCCAGCACACTTGGAGCCCGGTGAGCAGGTCCCAGTAGCTCGTCCACCGCCATGCGGCCGACCTGCCCTCAAGCCAGTACACCCGGCTGCTCCACGCCTGGCCATTCCACGTCCACCGGCGTCCTACAAGAGCCGCTCCGGCCGGCCCATCAGACCACCGCACCATCTCGTCCACACCTCCTAAGCGGATTCTGGGGGGAGCTGTGTGGCGGATTGCCACCTAAATGGGCGCAACCCACTTTTCCGTCCGTGGACAATAAATCGGGCACCTTGCCTTTAAGAAGCATGCTGCCTTTAAGGCATGACAAAGGAGCGGGTGTCGCCCTCAGTGTGTACACAAAAGCGCGGGCGTTGCCCTCATTCTGTTTTCGGGTTTAGCAGAGAGAAGAGCTGGGGCAGCCATCTCTCAAGAGAATGTAATAAAAAGCCATGTGTTCCTCAGATCGGTTTGGCCTCCATTCGTGTTCCGCGGCAGCCTCAACAACCTCACACTTCTCTGTATTAAATTCTTTCAGATTCTGGCATGTGAGTGTGGATTTTATTTTGTATCTTTCAGTCTTTGTTGTGTGTGTGGCTTTATTCTGTATCTTTCAGTATCTGCTAAGTGAGTGGTGTTTTCATTTGTATCATTCAGACTCTGCTATGTGAGTGGGATTTTTTTCTGTATCTGTCAGTTTTGGTTATGAAATGTGGGTTTTAATCAGTCCATGCCAGTTTCTGGCATGTGAGAGTGGCTATTTCTCTGTATCTGTAAGCTTATGATATGTGAGTGTATGTTTCATTCGGTATCTCTCAGTTTCTTTTATGTAAGTATGAGTTTTACTCTGTATCTCTCAGTTTGTGGTATGCGAATCTGGTTTTTACGGTCTATTTCTTAATCTCTGGTACGTGATTGTGGATTTTACCCTATACCTGTGAGTTTCTGGTATGTGAGTATGGATTTCAGTCTGTACCTGTCAGTCTCTGGTATGTAAGTGTGGTTTTCCTCTGTATCGTTCATGCTCTGGGATGCGAGTGTGTACACTGCAACTTTCATTTCCTCGTATTTGAGGGGGATTATTTTCTGCACCTTTCAGTTTCTGGTGAGTTACCCCAGGTTTTGCATTGTAATTGTCAATTTCTGTTATGTGAGAGTGGGTTTTAATCAGTACCTGTCATTTTCTTGTATGTGAGTGTCTATTTGAATCTGTATTGTCAGTTTCTTGTATGTGAGTGGGATGTTGTGCTGTACCTGTCAGTTACTGGTATGTCAGTTTTTTTCCATCTACCTGCCAGCTTCAGTTAAGTTAGTGAAATGTTGTTCTGTACCTGTCAGTTTCTGGTATGTGAGTGGGATTTGGTCCAGTACCTGTCAGTTTCTGGTATGTGAGTGTGGTGTTGTCCTGTACCTGTCAGTTTCTGGTATGTGAGTGGGGTTTCGTTCTGCACCTGTCAGTTTCTGGTATGTTAGTGGGGTTTTGTCCTGTACCTGTCAGTTTCTGGTATGTGAGTGGGGCTTTGTCCAGTACCTGTCAGTTTCTGGTATGTGAGTGATATTTTGCCCTGTACTTGTCAGTTTCTGGTTTGTGAGTGTGGTTATATCCTGTACCTATCAGTTTCCAGTATGTGAGTGAGGTTTTTTCCTGTACCTCTCAATTTCTGGTAAGTGAGTGTGTTTTATCCTGTGCCTGTCAGCTTCTGGTATGTGAGTTGGGTTTTGTCCTGTACCTGTCACTTTCTGGTATGCGAGTGTGATTTTACGCTGTACCTGTCAGTTTCTGGTATGTGAGTTGGGTTTTGTCCTGTACCTGTCAGTTTCTGGTATCTGAGTGGGGTTTTGTCCTGTACCTGTCAATTTCTGCTATGTGAGTGGGGTTTTGTCCTGTACCTGTCAATTTCTGGTATGTGAATGGGGTTCTGTCCTGTACCTGTCAGTTTCTGGTACCTGTGTGGATTTTGTTCTGTACCTGTCTGATTATTGTATGTTTGTGCGGGTTTTGTGCTGTAGCTCTCAGTTCGTGTTATATGAGTAAAGGTTTTATTCAGTACAGTACCAGCCAGTTCCTGTCAAGGGATTGTCGATTTTAGTCATCACCTGTCACTCTCTGGGATATGAGTGTGAGTTTTACCCCATTTCTGCTCATCTCTTGGATGTGCGTGTGAGTTTTACTCTCTATCTTGTCAGACTCTGGGATGTGAGTGTGGTTGTATTCTCTATCTGTCAGTTTCTGGTATGTGTTTGTGGGTTTTTTATGTATCTGTCAATCTCTATTACATGAATGTGGATTTTAGTCTGTGTCTGTCAGTCACTGCTGTGTGAGGTTGTGTTTGACTCTATAGCCTTCAATCTCTGGGATGTGAGAGAGGATTTATTTCTGTTAATATAGTCTCTGGAATGTGAATGCGGATTTTCCTCTGTAACTGTCAGATTCTGTCAGAATTATTCAAGTGTGTGAGTGTGGATTTCACTCTGGATCTGTCATTAACTGGGATGTAAGTGTGGGTTTTATCTGTACCTTTCAGTTTCTGGTGAATGACTGGATTTCACTCTCTACCTGTCTGTATCTGGTATGTGAGTGTAAGATTCTGTTTATCTGTCTGTGTGTAGTCTAGGAGTGTGGATATTACTCTGTGACCTTCTACCTCTGTTGTGTGAGTGTGGGTTTTCCTCTGCATCTGTCAGCCATCAATCTGTCGGAAGTGATTATGTTTCATTCTCAATCTGTCGCTCTGTAAGTGATCATGTACTTACTGTGTGTGAGAAGGAACTGCCAGCAATGCTCCTTTTGTTCAGGTTGGAGGTATAATCGCATTTATTCTGCCTCACTGAAGTATCTTGCTATGAGAATAATAATGAGAAAAATATTAGTTATAAGTTATGGACAGCTGCGGGTAGAATATAAAAATGATGTTATAATTAATGTGTCTATATATAATAAAGTAAAGTTCCTGGAGAGAAGAAACCATGATACAGTGTCATTGTCTGACCTCACTGCAGTACAGCGGCACTCAGATTCTCTACACCAGGTGTGTAGGCCGGTTCTATAGTAAGTTATCAGCATCCAGACACAACCCAAATCCAGCACTGGACCATGAATGGGACCACCCTATTGGCACAGTCCAAGCTTTATCTCCCATTCCCAGGGAACTACCTGTAAATTTCAAGGATCGCTTACTGGAATATAACCACAGGTACCTGGGCTGTACAAAAATTGTTTTTAATCTATTGAAAATGAGTAGAGGGCCTGAGTAGTTAACAGAATGCCTCAGAACTCGAGAATGGCCTCTCCCTTCCCCGACCCACTCCATGTTCCGGAACTACTTCCTGTTCCACTCTGCCTCTTTCAATCAGTCTCCCGACTGCCGCTGAATTTGTCCCAAACCAAATCCATTCTGCGGACACAGACCCAATGTGATGTGCTGTTGTTTGCTCCCTTATTCCCTGGTGTGTTCAATGATCATCAGCCGAGCACAGTGTAAGGGTTTTTCTCTGAGGTCTCGCAGAGGTTTCACTCTCTAGAGGCCTCTCTCTCTCTTATGCACAGTAAAACCTTGAGTGGTTCGACCCATTCACCCCTTAGGTTCTAGACACTGGAGTTGGGTGCAGGAACTACAATGTAGAGAAAACTCTATAGACCAGATTTAATGAAAACAAAATGAATCTTTATTGCATTAAGGAACAAATCAAACTGCAAACCAATAAGGTACATGGGAGGGAAAAACAAATCATAATACAGTACTGGCTAAGATATATACAGGCATATTATTCTTTACAAAAGTCATCACGAAATGGAGAAACACACGGAACATCGAGGGACAATTCATTGTTAAAATTACCCTTTAAATGCCCACCCCCCTTAAGCCTATCTAGATCAGATTGTGAGGGGCCAGAAACATGCTCACCAATCCAGTTGGAAAGTATAGAGTTTTGAAACAGGTCTGCATTTTGATCCCTTCAGGCATCCTGTCTCCACGTGTTCAGCGCTGCAGGCTGCGACACTCTCTCTTCTTCCTCGACGTAAAGGTCACGGATAGGCTGGACACTGGCAGGCCTGGACGTCGGCAGGGACGGAGACCACGGTTAGAGGGGACTCTAGCTGGTTACCATTTTCAAATAGATTTCTTCTGTGGGGCTGCTGCCCTTTCGTCTCGTCAACGGCCCGGGGTTTGTCGATGATCTCCCGATCGTTACCCTGGGGTGGGAAGCAGACTCGGATCACCTTCTTGATGGCTGCCTCGTTTTAGTCATAGAGTCATAGAGTCATAGAGTTATACAGCACGGATAGAAGCCCTTTGGCCCATCGTGTCCGCGCCGGCCATCAAGCCCTGTCTAATCTAATCCCATATTCCAGCATTTGGTCCGTAGCCTTGTATGTTATGGCATTTCAAGTGCTCATCCAAATGCTTCTTAAATGTTGTGAGGGTTCCTGCCTCCACAACCCTTTCAGGCAGTGAGTTCCAGACTCCAACCACCCTCTGGGTGAAAAAGTTCTTTCTCAAATCCCCTCTAAACCTCCCGCCCTTTACCTTGAATCTATGCCCCCTAGTTATTGACCCTTCTACTAAGGGAAAAAGCTCCTTAGTATCCATCCTATCTATGCCCCTCATAATTTTGTACACCTCAATCATGTCCCCCCTCAGCCTCCTCTGCTCCAAGGAAAACAAACCCAATCTGCCCAGTCTCTCTTCATAGCTGAAGCGCTCCAGCCCTGGTAACATCCTGGTGAATCTCCTCTGCACCCTCTCCAAAGTGCTCACATCCTTCCTGTAGTGTGGCGACCAGAACTGCACACAGTATTCCAGCTGTGGCCTAACCAGTGTTTTATACAGCTCCATCATAACCTCCTTGCTCTTATATTCTATGCCTCGGCTAATGAAGGCAAGTATCCCATATGCCTTTTTTACCACCTTATCCACCTGTTCCGCCGCCTTCAGGGATCTGTGTACTTGCACACCCAGATCCCTCTGACCCTCCGTCTTGCCTAGGGTCTTACCATTCATTGTGTATTCCCTTGCCTTGTTAGACCCCCAAAGTGCATCACCTCGCACTTTTCCAGGTTACATTCCATTTGCCACTGTTCCGCCCATCTGACCAACCCATCTATATCATCCTGCAGACTGAGACTACCCTCCTCGCTATTTATCACCCTACCAATTTTGTATCATCCGCGAACTTACTGATCATACCTTTTACATTCATATCCAAGTCATTAATGTAGACCACAAACAGCAAGGGACCCAGCACCGATCCCTGTGGTACCCCACTGGCCACAGGCTTCCAGTCACAAAAACAACCTTCGACCATCACCCTCTGCCTTCTGCCACTAAGCCAGTTTTGTATCCAATGTGCCAAGGCACCCTGGATTCCATGGGCCCTTACCTTCTTGACCAGTCGCCTGTGTGGGACTTTATCGAAGGCCTTACTGAAATCCATGTATACCACATCCACTGCGTTACCCTCATCCACACACCTAGTCACCCCCTCAAAAAATTCAATCAAATTAGTCAGACATGATCTTCCCTTGACAAAGCCATGTTGACTATCCTTGCCTCTCCAAGTGGAGACTAATTTTGTCCCTCAGAATTTTTTCCAATAATTTTCCTACCACTGATGTTAGGCTCACTGGCCTGTAGCTCCCCGGTTTTTCCCTACTCCCCTTCTTGAATAATGGTACTACATTAGCAGTTCTCCAGTCGTCTGGCACATCCCCTGTGGCCAGAGAGGTTCTGAATATATGTGTTAGAGCCCCCGCAATCTCTTCCTTTGCCTCACACAGCAGCCTGGGATACATTTCGTCCGGGCCTGGGGATTTATCCATTTTTAGGCCTGCTAAAACCGCCAATACCTCCTCCCTCTCGATGTTAATATGTTCGAGCATATCACAGTCCCCCCGCCCTATTTCTATGTCTACATCGTCCTTCTCCATAGTGAAAACAGATGCAAAAAATTCATTTAGAACCCCTCCTACATCTTCCGGCTCCACACACAGATTGCCACTTTTGTCCCTAATGGGCCCTATTTTTTCCCTAGTTATCCTCTTACCCTTAATATACTTACAAAACATCTTAGGGTTTTCCTTTATTTTGCTCGCCAGTGTTATTTCATGGCCCCTCCTTGATCTCCTAATTTCTTTTTTAAGTATCCCCCTGCACTTTTTGTACTCCCCTAGGGCTTCCTCCATCTTTAGCCTTTTGTATCTGCCAAAAGCCCTCCTTTTTTTCCTAATCCATTCTCGTATATCCCCTGACATCCAAGGTTCCCTGTGGTTTTTGGAACCATCCTTGACCTTTACGGGAACATGTTGCCATTGTATGATCTCAATCTCCCTTCTGAAAGCCTCCCGTTGCTCCGATGCGGATTTTCCTACAAGTAGCTGATCCCAGTCCATTTTGGCCAGATCCTGCCTTATCCTATTAAAATCGGCCTTCCCCCAATTTAGAACCTTTATTTCCGGCCCATCCCTGTCCTTTTCCATGACCACCTTAAATCTCACCATATTATGGTCACTGTCACCAAAGTGCTCACCTACTAGCACTTCTTCCACTTGGCCGGCCACATTCCCTAGAATTAGGTCCAGTACCGCCCCCTGTCTTGTAGGACTTTCTACATGCTGGCTCAAAAAGCTCTCCTGGATGCACTTTAAGAATTCTACACCCTCTGAGCCTTTCACACTCTGACTATCCCAGTTAATATTGGGGAAGTTGAAATCCCCCATTATTATTACCCTATTATTTGCACATTTCTCTGAGATTTGCCTACATATCTGTTCCTCTATCTCCCCCTGACTGTTTGGGGGCCTATAGTACACTCCCAGCAAAGTGCTTGCCCCCTTTTTGTTTTTAAGCTCCACCCATATGGCCTCATTAGAGGAACCTGCTAATATATCATCCCTCCTTATGGCAGTAATTGATTCCTTAATTAATATTGCGACACCCCCTCCTCTTATCCCTCCCCCTCTGTCTCGCCTGAAGATTCTGTACCCCGGAATATTGAGCTGCCAGACTTGCCCCTCCCTCAACCATGTCTCCGTGATAGCAACAATATCGTACTCCCATGTGTTTATCAACACCTTCAGTTCATCCACCTTATTTGCAAGACTCCTTGCATTAAAATAGATGCCATCCAGCCTTGCCCTTATATATTTGCCCTGTCTACCAAGCTGACTTGTTTTTTTCTCTATAATTGGCAGCACATCACCCCCTATTTTAGCTCCCCTCTGTATCCCATCCCCCTGCCAAGTTAGTTTAAACCCCCCCCAACAGTGCTAGCAAACCTCCCCGCAAGGATATTTGTCCCGCTCTGGTTCAGGTGCAACCCGTCCGACTTGTACAAGTCCCACCTTTCCCAGAAGCAGGCCCAGTGATCCAGGAAACTAAAACCCTCCCTCCTGCACCAACTCTTTAGCCACGCATTCATCTGTTCTATCCTTCTATTCCTATACTCACTAGCACGTGGCACTGGGAGTAATCCAGAGATTACAACCTTTGAGGTCCTGCTCTTTAAACTGCTACCTAGCTCCCTAAATTCTTGATGCAGGACCTCATCCCCCTTCCTACCTATGTCGTTGGTCCCAATGTGGACCACGACCTCTGCCTGCTCCCCCTCCCCCTTAAGAATGCCCTGTAGCCGCTCAGTGACATCCATGACCCTGGCCCCAGGGAGGCAACAAACCATCCTGGAGTCACATTTGCGGCCACAGAAACGCCTATCTGTTCCCCTTATGACAGAATCCCCTACCACTATTGCTCTCCCACTCTTTTTCCTCCCTTTCTGAGCAGCAGAAGCGTCCCTGGTGCCAGGAAGTTGGCTGCTGCTGCTTTCCCCTGGTGATTCATCCCCCTCAACAGTATTCAACTTGGTATACCTGTTTGAAAGGGGGATGACCGCAGGGGCCCCCTGCACTTCCTGCCTGCCTCTGTTGCTCCGCCTGATGGTCACCCATGTTTCTTTCTGCCTGTGCAGCCCTACCCTGCGGCGTGAACAACTCGCTAAACGTGCTATCCACGACCATCTCAGCATCGCGCATGCTCCAAAACTCATCCACCCGCAGCTCGAGCGCCGCAATGCAGTCTACAAGTAGCTGCAGCTGGATGCATTTCTTGCACACATGGTCGTCAGGGACACTGGCAGCGTCCCTGACTTCCCACATGGAGCAAGAGGAGCAGAACACGGGGCTGAGCTCTCCTGCCATGACTTACGCCTTTAATTAATTTAAAAATTTATTCAATACCCCAGTTACAGGTATACTCTAGGGCGCTTTATTTACCAACTGTCCCCACTACACCACAGAGACCCTAGAAATTTAACACCACAGAATTCAAGCTTGTATTGAAAAGAGATAAATACTCACCAACCAATCACTTACCTGCTTCCTGCTGACGTCACACTTGGATTACTTTTTACCTCTCTCCCGGAACCTGGATTGGTATGCCTCTGGTGATCCCGCTCAGGTCCGCTGCCTCTCCGGTCTCGGGGCTCTGGGCCTCGCTGCCTCGAGCTGCTCTTTATGTAGCTCTCCCGCCTCTGGTGATCCCGCTCAGGTCCGCTGCCTCTCCGGTCTCGGGGCTCTGGGCCTCGCTGCCTCGGGCTGCTCTTTATGTAGCTCTCCTGCCTCTGGTGATCCCACTCAGGTCCGCTGCCTCTCCGGTCTCAGGGCTCTGGGCCTCGCTGCCTCGGGCTGCTCTTTATGTAGCTCTCCCGCCTCTGGTGATCCCACTCAGGTCCGCTGCCTCTCCGGTCTCGGGGCTCTGGGCCTCGCTGCCTCGGGCTGCTCTTTATGTAGCTCTCCCGCCTCTGGTGATCCCGCTCAGGTCCGCTGCCTCTCCGGTCTCAGGGCTCTGGGCCTCGCTGCCTCGGGCTGCTCTTTATGTAGCTCTCCCGCCTCTGGTGATCCCGCTCAGGTCCGCTGCCTCTCCGGTCTCGGGGCTCTGGGCCTCGCTGCCTCGAGCTGCTCTTTATGTAGCTCTCCTGCCTCTGGTGATCCCGCTCAGGTCCGCTGCCTCTCCGGTCTCGGGGCTCTGGGCCTCGCTGCCTCGGGCTGCTCTTTATGCTCTTCTTCAACCCTTCCGAGCTGGTGATCTGCGAAGGAGGATGATGAGCAGTCCCGATAGCTACCCCGGGTTCCCCAGATATACTTCTCAAGAGAAGCCTCTAGCTCCCGCCAAATCAAGGTTTGTCTTTGTTTAACTTTTGGTGGCCTTATAGCACAGTGGGGTAGTTATTATATTTAAACTGCTTTCGGGATGGTCAGTGATGGCCATTTCTGGTCTGGAATGACTTGGCATTGTTTTAAATCTCTTCTTGATGTCTTTAATGGGTCCTTGATGCTCCCTTTATGAATATAGAACTGTTTCCCTTTGTCTGGGTAAACATTTAGATGGCCTTTATCTACAGGCCGATCGGACTGGCTCTGCATCCAATCCATATGTATGTGTTCTGTCTGATTTCGTTTTCCAGAACTTACTGTGGGCTGAATCCACAAAGGCTGTCTGGGGACTGCAGGAATCATTTTAAAGTGTTCCTATAAGTCGGTCACGGGGTCTGGCGGCCATTTTATGTGTCCTTTTTTCTGGGCTTCTTTTAAAACAGTCTTTAAAAATCAAGGCCTCTTCTGCCAATAGACCCTTATGTAATAATATTCAATTTGCGAATCTTCACCCAGAGAGTGGTGAACCTGTGGAATTCTCTACCACAGAAGGCAGTAGAGGCCAATTCATTAAATATATTCAAGAAGGAGTTAGATATATTTCTTAATGCTAAAGGGATCAAGGGATATGGGGAGAAAGCAGGGACAGGGTACTGAATTTGGATGATCAGCCATGATCTCTTTGAATGGTGGAGCAGGCTCGAGGGGCCGAATGGCCTACTCCTGCTCCTATCTTCTATGTTTCTATGAAGGAGTTCATTCGGCCCATCGAGTGCATGCTGGCTATCTGAAGAGCAATCCGGTCAGGCCCATTCCCACGCTCTATCCCCGTAGCCCTGCAAGTTTATTTCCCTCAAGTGCCTATCCAGTCTCCCCTTGAAAACATTGAGTGTCTCCACTTTCACCACTTCTGTCGGCTGCGAGTTCCAGGTCATCACCAATCACTGTGTAAAAAAGTTTTTGGTCACATCCCCCCCTGTATCTCTTGTCCAAAACCTTAAATCTTAAATCTGTGTCCCCTAGTCCTTGTATCATCAACTAGTGGGAACAGCCTTTCCCCATCTAGCCTGTCATAATTCATCATAATCTTGTACACCTCTATCAAATCACACCACAACCTCCTTTGCTCCAATGAAAACAAATCCAGCTTCTCCAACCTGTTCTTGTAGCTAAGATCTGCGATCCCCGGAACCATTCTGGTAAATCTCCTCTGCACCCTCTCAAGGGCCTTCACAATCTTGCTAAAGTGCGGTGACCAGAACTGGACGCAGTACTCCAGTTATAAAGGTTCAGCATAACTTCTCTACTTTTGTACTCAATACCTCTATTTATGAAGCTCAAGATCCCATATGCTTTGCTAACCACTCTCTCAAAATATCCCCCCACCTTCAGAAGGACCTATGCACATTAACTCCCAGGTCCCTCTGACCCTGCACACTCTTTAAAACTGTGTCATTAAGTGTATATTGCCTGTCCCTATTCCTGCCACCAAAATGCATATACCTCACACTTCTCTGCATTAAATTCTTTCAGTTTCTGTTATGTGAGTGTGGATTTTACCCTATACCTGTGAGTTTCTAGTATGTGAGTGTGGATTTCACTCTGTACCTGTCAGTCTCTGGTATGTGAGTGCGGTTTTGCTCTGTATCGTTCATGCTCTGGGATGTGAGTAGTACAACTTTCATTTCCTCGTATTTGAGGGGGACTTTATACTTTACCTATCAGTTTCTGGTGTGTTAGCCTTGGTGTTGCACTCCATCTGTCAATTTATGTTCTGTGAGTGTGGGTTTTAATCAGTACCTCTCAGTTTCTGGTATGTGTGTTTGTTTGACACTGTATCTGTCAGTGTCTTTTATGTGAGAATTGATTTTACTCTACAGTTGCCACTCTCTGGGATGGGAGTGCGGGTTTGACTCTGTATCTGTCAGTTTCTGATTTGTGAGTTTGGTTTTTTTTTCTGTACCTGTCAGTTTCAAGTACGTGAATGTGGGCTTAATTCTGCATCTATCAGTTTCTCCTATGGAAGAGCATGTAAACGTTTACACCTGCCTGTCTTTGTTATGTGAACGTGGGTTTTACTCTGTATGGTGTCATTTTCTAGTACGGGAATGTATGTATAATTCAGTATCTGCTAGTTTCTGGTATTTGTGAGTGAGTGTTACTCTCTAACTGATGTTCTCGGGGTAATTTTTGATAAAGCAGTTCGGGAGCATTTAAACTAGTATGGCAGGGGGCTAGAAACCTATGTAGTGAAATAGAGGAAAGTGAAAGGCAGACAGAAATAAATGATAAAAGGGTGAGGAACAAAAAACAAAGGGCCAAACTAATTCATAAAAAATGTGAGCATAAAAAAAGCCTGAGGGTTTTATACCTTAATGCGAGAAGCATCAGGAACAAGGTAGATGAATTAGCTGTGGAAATAGAGGTTAATAATTATGACCTAATTGGGATTACGGAAACATGGTTGCAGGGTGAGCAGGGCTGGGAGCTTAACATACAGGGGTATTCAGTATTTAGGAAGGATCGACAAAAAAGAAAGGGAGGAGGGGTAGCATTGCTAGTAAAAGAGGGGATAAATGCAATTGAAAGGAAGGATATTAACTCAGTTAATACAGAATCTATATGGGTGGAGCTAAGAAATAGCGAGGGGCGAAAAACATTAATAGGAGTGGTATATAGGCCTCCAAATAGTAAAATAGAGGTTAGGGAGGGCATCACGAGGGAAATTAGAGAAGCGTGCAATAAGAGCACAGCTGTCATCATAGGTGACTTTAACTTACATATAGATTGGACTAGCCTAATCAGTAAAAATAATGAGGAGGAGGAATTCCTTGAGTGTTTGAGGGATGGTTATCTGGATCAATATGTCGAGGAACCAACTCGGGAACAGGCTATATTGGACTGGGTACTGTGCAATGAGAAGGGACTAATCAGTAATCTTGTTGTACGGGGACCCTTGGGTCAGAGCGATCATAACATGATCGATTTCTCACTCGAAATGGAGAGCGAAGAAATTGACTCAGAGACTAAGGTCCTGAATTTAAACAAGGGGAATTATGATGCCATGAGACGGGAACTGAGTAGGTCTGATTGGACAACGTTCCTGGGAGGACTGGAGGTAGATAAACAATGGCAAACATTTAAAGATAGAATGACAAAATTGCAAAAATTGTTTATACCAATCTGGCATAAAAGGAAATCTAAAAAGGTGACTCAACCGTGGATAACAGGGGAAATTAGAGACAGCATAAAATCCAAAGATAGGGCGTATAAAATAGCCAAAAAAAGCGCCAGAGCGGAAGATTGGGAACAGTTTAAGATAGAGCAAAGGAGGGCAAAGGGCATAATCAAGAGGGGCAAAATAGCTTACGAAAACAAGCTGGCGGAAAATATAAAAACTAACTCCAAAAGCTTTTATAAGTATATCAAAAGGAAAAGACTGGTGAAAACCAAAGTTGGTCCATTGCAGTCAGATACGGGGGAATATATAATGGGAAATAAGGAAATGGCAGATCAACTAAATGCATACTTTGGGTCAGTCTTTACGAAGGAAGACACAAAAAACCTCCCTGGGATATCGGGAAAAATAGGGACATTGGCAAAGGAGGAACTGACGCAAATCAATATCTCTAAGGATATGGTGTTAAGGAAGCTAAAGGGATTGAAGGTGGACAAATCCCCAGGGCCTGATAACATGCATCCTAGGGTACTGAAGGAGGTGGCCCTAGAGATAGCGGATGCACTAAGGATGATTTTTCAGAATTCATTAGACTCGGGAACAGTGCCGATGGATTGGAGGGTAGCTAACGTTACCCCACTATTCAAAAAGGGGGGTAGGGAAAAAGCAGGTAATTACAGACCTGTAAGCCTTACATCAGTTGTGGGCAAAATGCTGGAGTCCATCATTAAGGATGAAATAGCGGAGCACTTAGCAAATGGGGACAGGATAGGACAGAGTCAACATGGATTTACAAAGGGTAAATCGTGCTTGACTAATCTATTGGAATTTTTTGAGGGAGTAACTGGTAGAATAGATGGGGGAGAGCCAGTAGATGTGGTGTACCTGGACTTCCAAAAGGCCTTCGATAAGGTCCCACATAAAAGATTAGCATGGAAAATTGAGGCTCATGGGATAAAGGGGAAAGTTTTGGCGTGGATAGGGAACTGGCTGTCAGATAGAAAACAGAGAGTTGGAATAAACGGCTCATTTTCTGAATGGCAGGCAGTAACAAGTGGGGTACCACAGGGATCTGTCCTGGGCCCCCAGCTGTTCACAATTTACATTAATGACCTGGATCAGGGAGTCGGATGCAGCATTTCCAAATTTGCAGACGACACTAAACTAGGAGGGGGGGTGGGCTCAGAGGAAGAGACCAGGAAGCTCCAGAGCGATTTGGACAGACTGGGCGATTGGGCGGATAAATGGCAGATGCACTATAATGTGGACAAGTGCGAAGTTATCCACCTTGGGTGCAGGAACGGGAGGGCAAATTATTATTTAAATGGCAATAGATTGGGAGAGGGGGAAGTACAGAGAGACCTGGGTGTTCTTGTACACCAGTCACTGAAGGCGAGCATGCAGGTGCAACAGGCGGTCAAGAAGGCAAACGGTATGCTGGCCTTCATAGCAAAAGGGTTAGAATACAGGAACAGGGATACCTTGCTGCAGCTGTACAGGGCACTGGTGAGACCACACCTCGAGTACTGTGTACAGTTTTGGTCGCCTCATCTGAGGAAGGATGTTCTTGCCATGGAGGGGGTGCAGCGGCGATTCACCAGGCTGATACCAGGAATGGCGGGAATGACCTATGAGGAGAGACTATGTAGTTTAGGGATGTACACACTGGAGTTTAGAAGATTGAGAGGGGACCTCATAGAAGTGTATAAAATTCTGACAGGTCTAGACAGACTGGATGCAGAAGGAATGTTTCCCTTGGCGGGTGAGAACAGAACTAGAGGACATAATTTAAGGATAAGGGCTAAACCATTTAGGACAGAGATGAGGGGGAATTTCTTCACTCAGAGAGTGGTGAACCTGTGGAACTCATTGCCACAGAGGGCAGTGTACGCCAGCTCATTAAATATATTTAAGAGGGAATTAGATATATTTCTACGGGCAAAAGGGGTTAAGGGTTACGGAGAGAAGGCGGGGACGGGATACTGAATTAAAGGATCAGCCATGATCTCATCGAATGGCGGAGCAGGCACGAAGGGCCAAATGGCCTACTCCTGCTCCTATCTTCTATGTATCTATGTAACTGTCATTTTCCAGTATGTGAATGTGGATTTTAATCAGTACCTGCCAGTTTCTGGTATTTGTGAGTGAGTGTTACTCTCTAACTGTCAGTTTCCATTATGTGAATGTGGATTTTAATCAGTACCTGCCAGTTTCTGGTATTTGTGAGTGAGTGTTACTCTCTAACTGTCAGTTTCCAATATGTGATTGTGTGTTTTAATCAGTACCTGCCAGTTTCTGGTATTTGTGAGTGAGTGTTACTCTCTAACTGTCAGTTTCCAATATGTGATTGTGTGTTTTAATCAGTACCTGCCAGTTTCTGGTATTTGTGAGTGAGTGTTTCTCTCTAACTGTCAGTTTCCAGTATGTGAATGTGGATTTTAATCAGTACCTGCCAGTTTCTGGTATTTGTGAGTGAGTGTTACTCTCTAACTGTCAGTTTCCAATATGTGATTGTGGATTTTAATCAGTACCTGCCAGTTTCTGGTATTTGTGAGTGAGTGTTACTCTCTAACTGTCAGTTTCCAATATGTGATTGTGTGTTTTAATCAGTACCTGCCAGTTTCTGGTATTTGTGAGTGAGTGTTTCTCTCTAACTGTCAGTTTCCAGTATGTGAATGTGGATTTTAATCAGTACCTGCCAGTTTCTGGTATTTGTGAGTGAGTATTACTCTCTAACTCTCAGTTTCCAGTATGTGATTGCGTGTTTTATTCAGTACCTGCCAGTTTCTGGTATTTGTGAGTGAGTGTTACTCTCTAACTGTCAGTTTCCAGTATGTGATTGTGGATTTTAATAAGAACCTGCCAGTTTCTTGTACAGAAATGTGGATTTTAGTCATATCTGCCACTGTTCTGTGAGTGTATGTTTTACTCTGCTGGCCAGTGCAGACACGATGGGCCGAAATGGCCTCCTTCCGTGCTGTAACTCTCTATGATTCTATACAGCCAGCAGCAGGCCTGTCAGTGCGATATGTTTGGACATTGAAACAACATCTATTCTACTGCTGCAAATGACTGTGGGATTTATAATGTAACTCTGGGAATTCGGGTCACTGTGGGACTGACTGCTTCGGCTGCCTGTGATAATAGGATTGAGGCCAGTTCTGTGTCTCTGCGCTCTGTGAGTGATAATGTACTTACTGTGTGTGAGAAGGAGCTGCCTGCGCTGTTCCTTGTGTTCTGGGTGGACGAAAGATTACATTTATTCTGGCTCGTTGAAGTATTTTGATATGAGATTAATAAGAGAACAATATTCATGCTGGTAGAATATAAGAATAAAGTTATAATTAACATGTATGTTTATAATAAATAAAAATATTTGTAGAGGGGCAACCGCGATACAATCAGTGTCATTGTCTGACCTCACTGCAGTACAGCGGCACTCAGACTCTCCACACCAGGTGTGTAGGACGGTTCTATATTAACTTATCAGCATCCAGACACAACACAAACCCAGCACTGGACCATGAATGGGACCATCCGATTGGCACAGTCCAGGTTTATACCTCCCACTCCCAAGGGACTACATATAAATTTCAGGAACGCTTCTTGGAATATAACCACAGGCACCTGGTCTGTACAAACAATTGTTTTCAGTCTATTGAAAGCGAGTTGAGGGCCTGTGTAGTTAACAGACTGCCACAGGGCCCGGATCCTGATGTATCTGGGGGAGCGACAATGTATCTCTCGATCACCAGCAACACGGATCTGGGGAACTCAACGCACCGGAATAAAATAACGATGTTCTGAAATGTCTCCTTTCACACTTCTCTCCTGCTGCCTGCAATGGAAGCTCTTTGTGAAACTGCCCACATCCTTACATTCAGGCTGTGTTTCCACTGTTCGCTGTCCTAGAACAACAAACACGGCAAGACTGGAACTGAATCAGGAACATTCACTTCTGATTTGGGGGAAGAAAGCAGCAATGATTTGAAAGAGCGAGGTGACTTTATTCAATGTTACCTAACTCAGTACAAACACAGCCGGAGATTGGCCTCTCCCTTCCCCCACTCACTACAGGTTCTGGAACTAGTTCCTGCTCCATTAAGCCTCTTTCAAACAGTCCCCGGCTGCCGCTGAACTTACCCCGACTCAATGCCCATATGTGGACACAGTCCCAGTGCGATGTGCTGCTTACTCGGGCCCCATGATATCACCACTCCCCGATGTGTTCAACGATCATCAGCCGAGCACAGAAGAAACGGCCCCCACTGTGCGGGGAAAGGGGGAGGAGCTGTCTCTGCTCTGTCTGTCACTCTGATTCTGTCTCCTCCCAGCCTCTCTCACACTCTGCCTTTCTCAATCAGATCCGGGCTGGCTTCATAAATTCATCAGGGCGGCGAGACTTTATCATTCATTTTATATGCCTTTATAAGAATTGTCAGGTCTGGAAGAGCAAAATAAGGAAACGGACTGGGAAAATGGCGGAGCCGAGCGCCACCGTAAAGTGCTTTGCGACAACATCCAAGGCATCACCAAACAATATCTATATATATAAAGCGGTTCTTCTGTCTGTCCTTCTGTCTGTCATTCTGTCTGTCCTCGGGTGTGCGTTTGTCCGGCTATGCGCTCGAAAGTTACAGAGCGTACCTACGCGTGCGTTGCGTCGGAAGAAAGCTTACCATTCCGAAACGCTGGTAAGCATATTTACGTTTCGGCCGGACGAAAATCGCGCCCGCGGTATCTGAAAAACGTTCAACATTCCGCTCATTAGCATCTCATTATCCGCTCATTAGCGACAGAGTGAGCTCGAGGTCGACCAATCGTACGCCGGGTTGCTGGTGTGTGTGGCCGGGCCCTCCTTCGGTCGAGTGACGGGATGATTGACCAATCCTACGCTTTGGTGACCTGATGGTCGACCAATCGGTGCGTGTGTGGGCGGGCCTTATCGTTCTGAACCGAGGTGAGTAGCTGCCATCTTGCTTCCATTCTTTTTCCTGCTTTCTGCGTCTTTCTTTTCAAATATACATTTCCAGCAAAATAAAATTGCTTTTATTAAATTGTTTTAAAAACAACTTCATTCATTTGTAAATATTATCGCTAACCTGAAGATTCTTTTTCCTACCTTTCCCCATTTTTGTTAGGCCTCAAATCCAGGGTCTTTCTTGCCCAGCCAGGCCCGAGCTAGGTAATTGTCCCACGGCTTCTGCTAAGCTCCTCACCACCCCCCCCCCCGGTGTTACGTTACCCGGGGCAACAGCATCAGCCACGAGGGTCAGGGTGCGTGCGCAGCAGGAGCAGCTGAGACTCTCTCTGTTCCCCGCTCGGCTCAGGCGGGGGGGGCGGGGCTCTCGGGAGTGCGGATCTCGGGCAGGGCTTGGAGAGCGGGAAGGGTTACCCCGGCAACCGGGCCCGCCGGCCGTCTCTCACAGCCGCAATCGGCGGTCTTGAAGCCAGCTCGGGAGGCCAGTGCTCGGGAGATCGGGCCTCCGGAGTTCAGTGCTTGGTTTGGGTGGGGGGGGGGGCGAGTCTCGGGGTGGGGGCGAGCCTCGGGGGGGGCGGGGATCAGGGGGCTCGGGGACTCCCCCCCTCCCCTCCCCTCCCCCCCTCACTCCCCCTCCCTCCCTCCCTCCCCCCTTCCCCTCCCCCTCCCCTTCTCCCGCCCTCCCTCCCCCCTTTCCACTTCCCCTCCCCCTCCCCTTCTAACCCCCTCCCCTTCTCCCCCCTCCCACCCCTCCCTCCCTCCCCCCCTTCTCCCCCTCCCCTCCCCCTCCTCTTCTCCCTCCCTCCCCTCCCCCCTCCCTCCCCCTTCCCCCCTCCACCTTCCCCCCCTACCCACCCCTCCCCTCTCCCCTTCCCCCCCTCCCCCCAGGATATGGGGTAGGATATTTAGGACTGAGATGAGAAGAAATTTTTTCACTCAGAGGGTGGTGAACCTGTGGAATTCTCTACCACAGAAGGCTGTGGAGGCCAAGTCATTGAATATATTAAAGAAGGAGATAGATAGATTTTAAAACTCAAAAGGCATCAAGGGGTCCGGGAGAGAACGGGAATATGGCATTGAGATAGAGGGACAGCAACGATCATCTTGAATGGTGGAGCAGGCTCGAGGGGCCGAATGGCCTACTCCTGCTCCTATTTTTCTATGTTTCTATGTTTGCATTCAGCTTTTACATATCAGACAGATGGTGTAACGGGGAACCGGAGCTTTCAACATCACAATAGGTTAATCGGAACTGCTGTGACAAGAGGCCAACTTGTGAGATTATTCTCCTTCTGAAGTTTGCTTCCTGCACAGATACTGTCGGGAATTATGGAATTCAAGGGATTAAGTAAAGTCATTGGATGGACTGTAATGTCACCAGTTATAACTGTTGGAGCCCGCTATAACCTGAGGCTACTTCGGATTGGTTGCTTGATTGGAATCTCATTTCCTTAACCGAACTAACTGTTGGCCTGAATTGATCAATGTTATATTAAGTTTTAAACATTCCACCAAATTGAAAGACAGACTTTTATTTATAATTATTGAATTCGACAAAGACAGACATAGGTTGTGGGTGGCTCTTAAAAGAGCCGTTGTGTTTTCTGAGTATTTTGTCAGTAAATTGTGGAGTTTTACTTGGAGATGGCGTACTTGGCCATCCCGTGCTTGGCCATCTCCCCGGCCAGCACCAGACTCACGGCGGTCTGGAAGTGTAGACACAATCCGCACACTCCAAACTACTAGAGGTTGGTGCCATCTCCTGGCTGAAAGCGAGTGCTGCAACAAGAGACAATCATTCAGCAGAAACTATTTTATTTCTCGGAGATAAAATATGTCAAATCGCCCGTGTTTATGTTCAGCTTAAACCATTGCAGAGTAAAACTCGATACAACCATTAAAAGCAGATGGACGCGCTCACCCGATTTAGTGTGAACAGTGTGGTTGATCATTGATTGTGGGATAGACACTGCCTCTGTCACTCTGGTACTCGGTGCCAATGTGAGATTCACTGCTGAATATGGGATACTGTATCTGTCACTCTCTGGTACAGTGTCAGTGTGGGATGGACAGGGAGTGTAGGAAAGGCATTGCCTCTGTCACTCTCTGGGTAGTGTGTCATTCTGGGATTGACAAAAGTGCATATAATAGACATATGTCACCCTCTGTCCTGTCAGTGTCTGATTGGCTGGTGAAAAACGATAGCTACTGTATCAGTACAATGTGACATTTTTAAATGTCTGGTGAGGCTATTCTAGATACTTTATCTGTCACTCTCTGGTACAGTGCCAGTGTGGGATTGAGAGTTGAGTATAGGAAAAAGCACTAGCACTCACTCACTGGTACTGCATGTGGGTGAGCAATATTCGTCCAGTACAGGATAGCTATTGTATCTGTCACTCTGTGACGGTATTGGCAGTGTTTGATTGTCAGGTGAGTGTTGGATAGATAACTTACTGGACAAAACTGTGGCAAATGAAATTCAAAGTGGAATTTAAGATTTAACATGTTAAATTAGATCTGGGATAATTGTGACCCTTAGAACAGAACAGTAAGCAACCCTTTCATAGATAAAAGTGGGTGGCTCTGAAAAGAGCCTTTGGGTTATTAGATTGAATCTTGTCCGCTTTACTTGCTCTTGGAGCTGGCAGTGCTGGTTTTCTTGGGCAGCAGCACCGCCTGGATATTAGGCAGCACCCCGCCCTGAGCGATGGTCACCTTTCCCAGCAGCTTGTTGAGCTCCTCGTCGTTGCGGATGGCCAGCTGCAAGTGTCTGGGGATGATGCGGCTCTTCTTGTTGTCACGGGCCGCGTTGCCGGCCAGCTCCAGGATTTCAGCGGTCAGATACTCGAGCACAGCAGCCATGTAGACCGGAGCTCCGGCACCCACACGCTCAGCGTAGTTGCCCTTTCGCAGGAGCCTGTGAACCCGGCCCACAGGGAACTGCAATCCGGCCCGGGATGAGCGGGACTTGGCCTTGGCCCGAGCTTTACCGCTGGTTTTTGCTCTTCCAGACATTTCCACAATTCACTGGTTCAGCGAAAGAATGAAAGTCTCCTCCCACATCTGCCCTTCTTATACCTTCTGGAGGAATGAATACAGCCTACTTGTGATTGGTCTCTCTGTGGAGACTTTCATTGGTATTTTCCGGTGACCATCACAGTCTGCTTTTCCCGCCAATGAGAAGAGAACGGCTATAACTGACCTCAACAGTCAGACCGCCAACGGTTTTTTAATTTCAAAAAGCCCGCCAATATTTTCCTAAACCAGCGAATTCAGTTAATGCAGTTAATAAATTCACCAGGAGCCAAAGATTTCCGAACATTTTTAAATTCCTTTTGTATGACATCTCCCCCTTGCAAATTCCAGACTGTTTAAATCCGAAATTAACCCTGATTGTGTGTCAACTTGTCACGGGCGGGAATCAATCCCCATTGATTCTGTAACGGGACACATTCCAGCTCAATCTGTGTAAAAGTGAGGATTCACAGATTATCGATCGATCCTTTGCACAGGCTCTGCTGCGGGAGTGAAACCAGAACTGGGATTACTGCTGTGAGAAAAGAGGGCTAGAGTGTTCAAACTGCTCGCGTTCTGGTCTCTAAGAAACCCCATTCTGGGTTATTGCACTGCAGCAAACCTCCGGTGAATAAACAGATTGACTCCCAACTGGCTTTGAAAAAAAAGAAAAGGTCTTGACAGGGAACGACGTGACTGAAATCCGAGTCTCATCCCCAAAACAAATAAGCTGGTCTGAGAGCAAAGTGCTACCAAGGACCCTGTTTATAGTTTACTGGGCGGGAAATACAACAGCGACGCTAAGGTCGATCCGGTCAATGAAACTGCTTATCTGAATTCAAAACTAAATCTACAGCTGGAACTTCAAACGTTCTCAAACACACTTGTTATGAAAATAATTACAGTAAATTGAATCTACAAGGCGATGCGTTGTGTAGCTCTTTCAGAGAGATTGTGGGTGGCTCTTAAAAAGCCGTTGTGTTTGGAGTTTGTTCTTTCAGGACAGCGTGGAGTTTTACTTGGAGCTGGTGTATTTGGTCTCCGTCTTTGTCC
>NC_141015.1:4628520-4710799 GCF_052327205.1 Somniosus microcephalus
GGGAGGGGAGAGAGAGAGGGTGGGGGGAGGGGAGAGAGGGTGGGGGAGGGGAGAGAGGGTGGGGGGAGGGGAGAGAGAGGGTGGGGGGAGGGGAGAGAGAGAGGGTGGGGGAGGGGAGAGAGAGAGTGGGTGGGGGGAGGGGAGAGAGAGAGGGTGGGGGAGGGGAGAGAGAGAGAGGGTGGGGGGAGGGGAGAGAGAGAGAGGGTGGGGGAGAGGAGAGAGAGAGAGGGTGGGGGGAGGGGAGAGAGAGAGAGGGTGGGGGTAGGGGAGAGAGAGAGTGGGGGGAGGGGAGAGAGAGGGTGGGGGGAGGGGAGAGAGAGAGAGGGGGGGGGGAGGGGAGAGAGAGAGGGTGGGGGGAGGGGAGAGATAGAGGGTGGGAAGGGGAGAGAGAGAGGGTGGGAGGAGGGGAGAGAGGGTGGGGGGAGGGGAGAGAGGGTGGGGGGAGGGGGGAGAGGGTGGGGGGAGGGGAGAGAGGGTGGGGGGAGCGAGAGAGTGTGGGGGGAGCGAGAGAGGGTGGGGGAGGGGAGCGAGAGAGGGTGGGGCAGGGGAGCGAGAGAGGGTGGGGGAGGGGCGGGAGATGGGGACGAGGGAGGGAGAGGAGGAGGGAGGGGGAGGAGAGGGGGAAGGACTGAGGGGGAGGAGGGAGGGGAGGAGAGGGAGAGGGGGAGGGGGAGGAGGGAGGGAGGGGGGAGGGAGAGCGAGAGTAAAGCAGGGAGAGACGGGGAGGGAGAGAGAGGGTGAGGGAGGGAGAGTGTGAGGAGAGGGGGAGGGAGAGTAAAGCAGGGAGAGACGGGGAGGGAGAGAGAGGGTGAGGGGGGGAAAGAGTGAGGGGTGGGAAGGGAGGGAATGAGTGAGGGGGTGGGACAGGGAGGGAGAGCTTACCTTCTTCCTTCCTTCGCAGGGGTCCATCGGGTCACCTTCCCCCCAGTCGCTCTCTCTTTTCCCCCCCAGTCGCTCTCTCTCTTCCCCCCAGTCACTCTTTCTCTTCCCCCCCATCGCTATCTCACTTCCCCCCAAGTCGCTCTCTCTCTTCCCCCCCAGTCGCTCTCTCTCTCCCCCCAGTCGCTCTCTCTCTTCCCCCCAGTCGCTCTCTCTCTTCCCCCCCAGTGGCTCTCTCTCTTCCCCCCGTTGCTCTCTCTCTTCCCCCCCCAGTTGCTTTCTCTCTTCCCCCCCCAGTCGCTCTCTCTCTTCCCTTCCAGTCGCTCTCTCTCTTCCCCCCCAGTGACTCTCTCTCTTCCCCCCCAGCCGCTCTCTCTTCCCCCCCAGCCGCTCTCTCTTCCCCCCCAGTCGCTCTCTCTTCCCCCCAGTCGCTCTCTCTCTCCCCCCCCAGTCGCTCTCTCTCTTCCCCCCAGTCGCTCTCTCTCTTCCCCCCAGTCGCTCTCTCTCTTCCCCGTCGCTCTCTCTCTTCCCCCCAGTCGCTCTCTCTATTTCCCCCAGTCACTCTCTCACTTCCCCCCAGTTGCTCTCTCTCTTCCCCCCAGTCGCTCTCTCTCTTCCCCCCAGTCGCTCTCTCTCTTCCACCCAGTCGGTCTCTCTCTCTCTTCCAACAACAACATGCCCTCGAAAAAGCCTCGGCACCGCCGGGCACTCCAGCTATCTATGTATATAAACGAATCGATCTGTCTGTCTATCTGTCTGTCTGTCCTTCTGTCCTCGGGTGTGCGTCTGTCCGGCTATGCGCTCGAAAGTTATAGAGCGTACCTACGCGCGCGTTACCTCCGAAGAAAGCTTATGCTTCCAGGACGGTCGTAAGCGTATTTACTTTTCGGTCACACGAAAATTGTTCGCGCCTTATGCAAAAAACCTTCAAAATTAAACTCATTATCTGCTACTTAGCATTGATTGACTGACATCAAGGTTCCACCAATCCTGTGCCGTCACGATTGACCAATCCTACAGTATGGTCCCCTGATGGTTGGCCAATCGGTGTGTGTGTGTGTGGGCGGGACTAATCGTTTTCATCTCAGGGATCTGGGAGCCATTGTTTCACTGCCATTACTTCAGCTTCCAGCTCAAACTACTTTGATCATCCAGCTTTGAAAAGTTAGTATCTCTTTTAAAAATAACATAAGATTTACCAAAAACGTTTTATAAGTACTTTCACTTTCATCTTTCAAGGTATTAAAAGGTAGAAATGTCTGTTTTTCAGACTGGAGGAAGTTAGACAGTCGTGTTCCCCAAGGGTCAGTGCTGTGGCCACTACTTTATTGATCTATATAAATGACCTGGCTATTGGAATACAAAGTAGAATTTCTAAATTTGCAGATGACACCAAACTTGGGGGTGCGGCAGGCAGTGGGCATGATACCAATCGACTGCAACAGGACATAGAAAGGCTAGCAGAATGGGCAGACGAGTGGCAGGTGGAATTTATTACAGAGACATGTGAGATGATGCATTTTGGCAATATACACTTAATGGTACAGTTTTAAAGGGTGTGCAGGGACAGAAGAACCTGGGAGTTATTGTGAATAGGTCTCTGAAGGTGGCAGGACATATTGAGAGAGTGGTTAGGAAAGTATATGGGATCTTGTGTATCATAAATAGAGATATTGAGTACAAAAGTAGAGATGTTATGCTGAAACTTTATAAGCATGCAGGTGCAGCAGGCGGTTAAGAAGGCAAATGGTATGTTGGCCTTCGTAGCAACAGGGTCGAGTACAGGAACAAGGATGTCTTGCTGCAGTTGTACAGGGCCTTGGTGAGACCACACCTTGAGTATTGTGTGCAGTTTTGGTCGCCTTATCTGAGGAAGGATGTTCTTGCTATGGAAAGAGTTCAGTGAAGATTTACCATGCTGATACCTGGGATGGCAGGAATGATGTATGAGGAGAGATTGTGTCAATTGGGCTTATACTCACTGGAGTTTAGAAGATTGAGAGGGGATCTCATCGAAACCTATAAAATTCTGTCAGGCCTGGACAGACTAGATGCAGGAAGGATGTTCCCGATGGCTGGGGAGTCCAGAACCAGGGGTCATAGGCTAAGGATAAGGGGTAGGCCATATAGGACTGAGATGAGGAGGAATTTCTTCACCCAGAGAGTGGGGAACCTATGGAATTCTCTGCCACAGAGGGCGGTGGAGGCCAGTTCATTAAATATATTCAAGAAGGAGTTGGATATATTTCTGAAGGCTAAAGGGATCAAGGGGTACGGGGAGAAGGCAGGGACAGGGTACTAAATTTGGATGATCAGCCATGATCTCATTGAATGGCGGAGCAGGCTCGAGGGGCCGAATGGCCTACTCCTGCTCCTATCTTCTATGTTTCTATGTTTCTATAAAGCACTGGTTAGGCACAACTGGAGTATTGCATCAAGTTCTGGTCACCACACTTTAGGAAGGATGTGAAGGCCCTTGAGAGGGTGCAGAGGAGATTGACTGGAATGGTTCTGGGGATGGGGGGTCTTAGCTACAAGGAAAGGTTGGAGAAGCTGGATTTGTATTTATTCGAGCAAAGGAGGTTGAGGGGTGATTTGATAGTGGTGTACAAGATTATGACGAATAGGCTAGATGGGGAAAGGCTGTTCCCACTAGTTGATGGTGCAAGGACTAGGGGACAACGATTTAAGGTTTTGGGCAAGAGATACAGGGGGGGTGGGTTGTGAGGATGTTTTTTTTTATGCAGCGAGTGGTGAGGACCTGGAACTCACTGCCGACAGAAGTGGTGGAAGCGGCGACACTAAATGTTTTCAAGGGGGGACTGGATAGGCACTTGAGGGAAATACTCTTGCAAGGCTACGGGGATAGAGCGGTGGAATGGGACTGACTGTATTGCTCTACAGAGAGTTGGCATGGACTCAATGGGCCGAACAGATTCCTTCTGTACCGTTATGAATCTATGACTCTATGACTCTATTGAAACCGAGTTGAGGGCCTGTGTAGTTAACAGAATGCCACAGAGCGCGGATCCTGCTGTACCTGAAGGGGCGACTATGTATCTCCTAATCACCAGCAACACGGTTCTGGAGAACTCAATGCATCGAAACAAAATAATCGATTTTTGAAATGTGTTCTTTCACACTTCTCACCTGGTGCCCGCAATAGATGCACTTTGTGAAATAAAGCAGCAATGATTTGAAAGAGGGAGGTGATTTACTTTCTATGTTAACTTACACTGTACACACACAGCCTGAGAATGGCCTCTCCCTTCCCCCAATCACTCCATGTTCCGGAAATATTTCCTGCTTCAATCTGTCTTGTACAAACAGCCCGACTGCCGCTGAACTTACCCCGACTCAAAGCCCATCTGTGGACACAGCCCCAGTGCGATGAGCTGCTGTGAGGAGGCTGCTGTTTGCTCCCTTACTCGGGCCCGTGATATCTCCGCTCCCTGATGTGTTCAGCAATCATCAGCCGAGCACAGAGGAAACGGCCTCCGCTGGCAGAGCTGGGGGAGGGGAGCTCGCATGGGCCCTTCCTGTCGGTTTAAACACTGTGTGGGGAGAGGGGGAGGAGCAGGCAAGTGTTTATCACGCATGCTCAGGCCTCTCTCCTGACGCAAAATAAAAGCAACAGCAACAACAGCTTGAATTTATATAGCACACTTAAATGAATAAATCGTCCCAATGAGCTTGACAGGAGCGTTATCAAAGAAACATTGGCACCGAGATAGATAAGGAAATATTAGGAGAGGAGGAAGTGACTCTGGACACACATCAATTGCTGCCGGTGAGTGTGAGAGCGACTGGAATCCTGTCCCTTTGAGCGATTTGTTTCCCCAATACTCTATGGAAGGATGGAGAGGAACAGGCTCTGTCAATCGCTGACACTGAACTGCTGCTGAGTGGAGAGTTTAATCAGTGTCTGCCTGTCTCCGCTGGGTGAGTAGGCAACAGTAACCAGACAAGTTCCCGAGCGCGTGTGAGTGTCACCCCCTGTGTCTGTCTCTGTGCCTTGGGACTGATCAATCCCCAGTCCCCCTATCCCCCAGCCCTGCCTGTTATATCTGGATCGATGCCGAACCTCTCAGTTTTCGGTCTATTGAAACCGAGTGCAGGGCATGTGTGGTGAACAGAATTTCTCACTATTTCTGTGAATAATACTATCGTCTAAAAGCAGGCTAGGATCGACACAGACAAACTGTGACACGTTCCTCCCTAAATCTCGGTAACAGAGAGTGCGTGGACCGCCTGGCTCAGAGTACGAACATTCAGACTGATACAGTCGCACTGTTTCTCTCTCTGGTTACTGTCTCTGGGTGTTGAGAATGGAATGCACAGGACACCAGTTGCTCTGTTCTGTTCCTCAGTTTCGGAGGAGAGAGAGAGACAGAGAGAGGCTAGAGTGGCGGTGAGATCATCATTTCTATTTTCAGATAAATCAAACATATTTCTGCCTGCGAACAATATAATACCTTCAAACCAGAAGGCTGTTGAACACAGCCAGCGCTGTGATTGGCTCCTGCCCCTGAATCCGACACTGTGAGGAGCGCCGGCCTCAGTGTGTTTAACACTGACTGAGCTGGGAAACTGCAACTAACCCCGAGAATCGGCAGCACAGGCCGAGCGGAGAGGAAAACCTGTCCTGTGAACTGTAAATCTGGGAACAGATTGTGCTGTGAATGAGCAGAGTGAACATTGTGTCAGTGAGAGTGTGTTAAATGGGCGGGCGGGTTAGACTAATGTCACTGTGTTTGTGTGTCCGCTCTCATCGCCGGATTTCAGAGACCCTCTTGTGTAAAATTCAAAGATTTCCCTGTCATAGGATCGCCCTGCCCCCCTGCTCAATCCTGAAGTGGGAAATAAACGTGAAGTTTTAGTTGATTTCAAAAATCAGTCGAAAAACAGCGAACATTTCCGCGATCGGGTGAGAGAGCGCGATCAGTGCAGCAATGAAACGGCTTTAAATCGAAATTGCTGTCTTGAATTCTGATGAAACTTTCTCGACAGCAAGCATCCCGCTCTTCCAGACAGAAAGAGGCCAGTCTGGGAATGTGGAGTGCCCGAATTTAATTGCAATCGGAGAGTTAATGAGGAGAGAGAAACACAGCGAGGCTGGAGGGGCCGGGAGCTGACAGCAGGATGTCTCCGCCCCGTCCGCTCGCTGCCTTTAAGTTGCTCTGTGCCGCCGCCTCGTTTCATTTGTGGCCCAGCTCTGACTGTCAGAGAGAGATTTTCTACAGAGTCGCGGACATGACTGAGACTGCAGCCGCCGAAGCGGCTCCTCCTGCCGCCGCCGCTCAAACCAAGTCTGCCAGCAAGAAGAAGGCGGCTCCCCGCTCCAAGCCAGCCGGTCCCACGTTGGGCGAGCAGATCCTCAAGGTTGTGGCGTGTGGCAGCGATCGCAAGGGGATGTCCCTGACCGCGATAAAGAAGGCTCTGGCTGCCAACGGCGTCGATGTGCTGAAGCTCCGGTCCCAGATAATTTTAAGTATCAAGAGGAAAGTGGAAAACGGCTCCCTGGAGCAGACCAAGGGCACGGGCGCCGCGGGCTCCTTCAGGCTCGCTAAGAAGGAACCCCAGCGGAAAGAGGGAAGGAAGGTGAACAAACCAGCAGCCAAGAAATCTGCAGTAAAGAAATCTCCAGCCACGAAACCAGCAGCCAAGAAAACGATCACCAAGAAGGCAGCAACGTCAAAAAAGACAGCGAAAGCGGCGGCTGGGAAGAAGCCCAAGAGCCCCAAGAAGGCCACAGGCGGAAAGGTGAAGGCGGCCAAGAAGGTGGAAAAACCCAAGACCAAAGCCAAGCCCAAATCAGCAAAGTCTCATAAAGTAGCGCCCAAAAGAAAATAAAAAGGACAACTTGTTAACATCTGAACCCAAAGGCTCTTCTCAGAGCCACCCACGTCTTTCCAAAAAGAGCTGATCGCAGAATCAAATGATCCATGTCCCGGGGCCGGGCTCAGATTCCCGATTGAAATCATTTCAAATGAACCCCGACTCGCTGACATTCGCTGCACCCACCCCTCCCCCAGTGTCTGCAATAAAACAGAGAGAATGGGATGTCCGGCCGGGCCTCACTAACTGGGGGGGTGTTCGGCTCCAGTCTCAGTTCAGGGTCATTTTCAGTTCACAGGTTTAGGATGAGAGTCTCTGAGACGCTGACACTGGCGGAGGTACCCCGCGTCACAACTCAAACCCCAACACATGAGATTCTCCAAGTCAAATGTAATAAGGTGATTGTAAACTGCTGAACCCGTCAGTGAGGGAAGTGTGGGGAGATGGAATAAGGTCAGAGATTGGCATGGAATGAGACGGGTCGACTTGTGATCGAAGTGACTGTATATAGGCGGGAATATTACTGATTGTTAATTGTAACAGGACCTTATTTAAAAGATTCTGGTTTCAGGAAACCCTTGAACATGAAGTCCGAGTCTGTAAGGGTTTGTGCGGAGCTCTGTGTTTCGGTTCTACTGTCGATAAACGGTTTGAAATTGGCGGTTGAAAAAACCTGGAGTTGGAGCTGAAGGATCAGAGGCCGCTCTCTGCTCTGTCTGTCACTCTTGAAACTGTCTCAAGCGAGTCACCATCATGCCCAAAGACATCCAGCTGGCCCGCCGCATCCGCGGGGAGCGCGCCTAAACTCACCCCACCCGTTTCCAGACTTTAGCACCAGATACAACAACGGCTCTTTTAAGAGCCACCAAATCAGCAAAGGAAAGAGCTGCGATCGGCGCAAGGCAAACTGGACTGTACACATCGTGCAGGTCTTGCAGTGTTAATGTAATTGGGATTTATAAAGTGGGGGCAGTGAATGCCTGGGTATGGTCTAGGTTTAAATGTGAGTGATCTGCCCAGTAAACTGACTGCACCCGCCCAGTAGGAAACTATAAGTGGGAGCACTGATCCAACTCCACATACCGGGATTGATCATCGAGAGAGAACTAGGTGCTTGATGTCTGAATCTCACCTTTAAAACCAACTCTTAATGCGGGGAGAGGTAGTTACTATTTGAGATATTTTTAATTAACCAGAGCTGTAATTCTGGTTCGATGCTGTCTGCAAATTAAAAGCGAAAACGTTTGTATGAATCAATGTGCTCAGGATGTATATGGGATTATTGGCCCAATACAGTTCTACTTGTTCGACAGACTGTTCTGTTTATGACCGAAAATGGCTGAACAGTAAGCAACTCTTTCACAGATAAAGTGGATGGCTCTGAAAAGAGCCTTTGGGTTATTAGATTGAATCTTGTCCGCTTTACTTGCCCTTGGAGCTGGCAGTGCTGGTTTTCTTGAGCGATGGTCACCTTTCCCAGCAGCTTGTTGAGCTCCTCGTCGTTGCGGATGGCCAGCTGCAGGTGTCTGGGGATGATGCGGGTCTTGTTGTCGCGGGCCGCGTTGCCGGCCAGCTCCAGGATTTCAGCGGTCAGATACTCGAGCACAGCAGCCATGTAGACCGGGGCTCCGGCACCCACACGCTCAGCGTAATTGCCCTTTCGCAGGAGCCTGTGAACACGGCCCACAGGGAACTGCAGTCCGGCCCGGGATGAGCGGGACATGCCCTTGGCCCGAGCTTTACCGGTGGCTTTTCTTCTTCCAGACCTTTCCAAAATCCACTCGTTCAGAGAAAGAATGAAAATCTCCTCCCACATCTGCCCTTCTTATAACTTCTGGAGGAATGAATACAGCCTACTTGTGATTGGTCTCTCTGTAGAGACTTTCATTGGTGTTTTCCGGTGACCAATCACAGTCTACTTTTCCTGCCAATGAGCGGAAATAACTGTACTCAACGATTTTTAAATTCAAAAAGCCCGCCAATATTTTCCTAAACGAGCAAATTAAATTAATAAATTCACACTAAGCCAAAGATTTCCACAATTTTATAAAATTCGTTTTATCTTATTTCATCTCTCCCTTGCAAATTCCAGGCTGTTACAATCAGGATTAATTTCGGGTTCAATATCGAACATACACGGGCGGGATTAAATTCCCATTGATTCTGTAATTGGACACATTCCAGCTCAATCTTTGTAAAAGTGAGGTTTCACAGATTATCGATCGATCCTTTGCAAAGTTTTCATCAGCCGAGCACAGAGGAAACGATCCCCCTGGCTGAGCTGGGGGAGCCGAGCCCGCAAGGGCCCTTCCCGTCGGTTTTATCATTCATTAAATGGGCCACATTGAGAGGATGTTAATTTTCATCCGAATTACTGATAAAACGAGTGTGTGACCCGGAGTGGGAGTTCCTGAAGGTTTATCTTTCCGTCATTTAAGATTGTTTTTTCTCCTTCAGGTTGGTGGGGGTCTGGAAATTTTAGGCTGAAAGTGTGGTAGAGGCAGAAACCTCATCACCGTTTAAAAATACTTGAAATGCCGTAAACTGCAAGGCTACGGACCAAGAGCTGGAAAGTGGGATTTGCTGGATCGATAGTTTTTGACCGACAGACACGATTGTTCGAATGGCCTTCTTATATGCCGTAAATTTCTATGGTCCTATACGCCCCAGAGACAGATTTAGAGCAAAACCCACTCACACACTGGAGCCTAAGAGATACACAAAGCGACAGATCACATCCCACAAAGCGACAGATATACAGTAAAATCAACACAGACCAGAAACAGAAGTGCCGTAATCGAGAAGGCGTTAGGGCCGGCATAGAGCCAATTGGTGGAATAACCTCCTTCTGTGCCGTCAATGTCTACGCCTCTATGAATAAAGGCCATTCGGCCCATCATCATGTCTCGTTTAAAAAACCTCCACAAGATATAAATCTTGGAGTAAATTATAGATGTACATCGAACACAATGTAAATCAGCTATTTATTCTCGCTCCCAGGTCACTGCTCTGTGAGATGGTGGGTGGCCCTTTGTGTTGTGCTTGGTAGAAAGGATCGAGTTGTTCAGCCGCCGAATCCATAGTGCGGCCCTGCCGTTTCTGAGCGTACACCACATCCATGGCTGTGACCGTCTTGCGCTTGGCGTGATCAGTGTAGGTGACCGCATCCCTGATCACATTCTCCAAGAAAACCTTCAGCATCCCGCGGGTCTCCTCGTAGATCAGACCCGACATTCGCTTGACACCAGCAGGGCGAGCCAGGCGACGGATGGCTTGTTTGGTGATGCCTTGGATGTTGTCACGGAGCACTTTACGGTACCGCTTGGCTCCGCCTTTACCCAGTCCTTTGCCTCCTTTACCTCGTCCAATCAAGATGACTCCTCACTCAAATTGTCGCTGAATGAAAATCTCTCGCCTTACAACTTTATTTATGCAGCCTGAGCGGACCTTTCAATGAGAGACAGAGCAGAGAGAGCGGGAAGGGAGGAGACAGATTCAGAGTGACAGAAAGAGCTCTGAGCTTCCAGCAACCTCTCCAAGTTGATGTTACAATCCCCTTTTAAAATCTTCACAAAAGCTAAATACACAGAGATAAATCCTGATATTCAAGAATTTATAGAAAAGCAATAAACGGAACATATAATTAAAATTCAATAAATGAGGTATTATTGAATCATAGAATCGTTACAGCACAGCAGGCAGCCATTCGGCCCTTCGAGCCCGTGCCGGCTCTCTGCAAGGACACTTCAGCTAGTCCCACTCTGCTGCCCTTTCTCCGTAGCGCTGCATTTTTCCCTTCATTCACCTATCCAATTCCCATTTGAAAGCAACGATTGAGTCTGCATCCGACAAAATAATTAAAATTATTTAAGTGAGGCACGCTGCACTTCAAATCTATTATAGAATCACAGAATCGTTACAGCACATTGGAGGCCATTCGGCCCGTATGCAATCCGACCCTCATCCCGGAAACAAGCTGTTAATTCGTCGGCAGGCGCTGGAAATGAACGGGACTGAGAGCAAAGGGAAAGAGCGAGCGTGTTTGTGGCTTACTGGGCGGGAAAAACAACAGCGACGCTAAGGTCGATCCGGTCAGTGAAACTGATTATCTGAGAATTCAAAATTAAATCTACAGCTGGAACTTTAAACGTTCTGAAACACGCTTGTTCTGGGATTCATTACAGTAAATTGAGTCTAAACGGATTTGCGTTTGTGCAGCTCTTTCAGAGATATTGTGGGTGGCTCTTAAAAGAGCCGTTGTGTTTGGAGTTTGTTTTTCCCGGACAGCTTGGAGTTTTACTTGGAGCTGGTGTATTTGGTCACCGCCTTTCTCCCTTCCGACACGGCGTGCTTGGCCAGCTCCCCGGGCAGCAGCAGGCGCACGGCGGATCTCCCGGGAGCTGATGGTGTGCCGTTTGTTGTAATGGGCCAGGCGGGAAGCCTCACCCGTGATGCACTCAAAAATATCGTTCACAAACGAGTTCATGATGCTCATGGCCTTGGAGGAGATGCCGGTGTCGGCCTGCTTCATCACTTTGTAGATGTAGATGGAGTAACTCTCCTTCCTCGACTTTCTGCGCTTCTTGCCGCCCTTCACTGCCGGTTTAGTGACGGTTTTCTTAGCACCCTTCTTGGCAACTGTCTTCTTTTCATCAACCATTCTCCAACTCGATTTCAGAAACAAAATAACGCAAACCCGCTCCGTGCTCGGAATAAATAGGCAGCCGCACAGCCCTATGCTAATGAGGGATGGGTGAAGGCAATGATTGTGATTGGCTGGTTAGGAATGATGTCAATTTCCATTTGAAAAAGGGTTAGACCCGAAACGTCACTCTAATTTCTCTCCACGGATGTTGCCTGGCCTGCTGAGTTTTTTCAGCATTTTCTGTTGTTATTCCTCTTTTTGAAGAACCAAATAATTTTGACAAATAAAACTGTAAATAAACCGTTAAAACTTCAACCGAACCCTAAGAAATCAAATGAAATTTTTTGTTTTCCAGCCCAATTATGCACTCCAGTCCCCGCGGCGCCCACCGGTAGCATTTTCTGTTGTTATTTCAGTTTCCATTGTTCTGCATCTCTCTGATTGGCTTCTTTACGTATCCAATCAGATTGAGTGTGTGTCACCAGCACGCCTTCTGGAGTCAGAAAGGTCATTGCAAGTGCGTGTGTGACATCTGCCCATTCCCCATTTCCCAGACCATTATGCAATTACCCAAGCACACCTTCCGGACGGGACAGCAATTTAGATGTACTTCCTCCAAACTGTGCACTATATTCACGCCTTGCGGTGTGGCCCCACCACATTAGTTCAGTATCTGACCGTCTCCAGTACTGAGTGTGTGTGGGGTGGGGGGGGGATTTGTTCGGTAACACTCAGTCTCTAGTGATTTATGTAAGTGTGGGAATCATTCTCAATCTCAGTCTCTGTTACAGTATGTGAGTGTGGGATGCATTTGTTTCCTGTTCGTCACTGATACCATGTGTCAGTGTTGGGATTCATTCTGAATCTGTCATTTTCTGGTAGTGTATGTGTGTGTGATTTGAATTTTGTATCTGTCTCTCACTGGGATGGTGTGTGAGTCTGAGATTAATTCTGTATCTTTCAGTCTCTGGTTCTGATTGTGAGTGTGGGAGACTTTCTGCATCTGTCAAACATAACATAGAAACATGGAAGATAGGAGCACGAGTAGGCAATTCGGCCCCTCGAGCCTGCTCCGCCATTCAATGCGATCATGGCTGATCATCCAAATTCAGTACCCTGTCCCTGCTTTCTCCCCATACCCCTTGATCCCTTTAGCCTTAAGAAATATATCCAACTCCTTCTTGAATATATTTAATGAATTGGCCTCTACTGCCTTCTGTGGTAGAGAATTCCACAGGTTCACCACTCTCTGGGTGAAGAAATTCCTCCTCATCTCTGTCCTAAATGGCTTACCCCTTATCCTTAGACTGTGACCCCTGGTTCTGGACTCCCCACCATCGGGAACATCCTTCCTGCATCTAGTCTGTCCAGTCCTGTCAGAATTTTATAAGTTTCAATGAGATTTATAAGTTTCAATGAGATAATTCTGGTATTGTATGTCAGTGTCGGATTAGTTCTGAATCAGTCTGTCTCTTGTACTGTCTTTCAGTGAAGAATTCTGCATGAATCTGCTATGCACTCTGTTTATGAAAGTGTGATTCGTACTGCATCCATCAGACTCTGGTATTGATGTTAGTTTGAGATTCGTTCCATTTCTGCTAGTACTTGGTACTGTCTGTGAGTGTGGGACTAAATCTGTCTGTAAATTAATTGTACTGCATGTGATTGTGTACTCATTCTGTATCTGCCAGGCCCTCTGATGATCTGTATTACTGTAAGATTCATTCTCTGTCTGGCAGTCTCTATTCTGTATGTGTGTGTTAGAGTAATTATGTATCTGTCAATCTCTGGTGCAGTATATGAGAGTGAGATTCATTCTGCACCAATCAGTCTTTAATGTGGGGTTCACTTTGTTTCTATCCTTTGCTGGTACTGTGTGTATTAATTGGGTCCGTCACCGTCTGATACTCTGTGTCAGTGTGAGATTCATTCTCTCTCTGCCAATCTGTGATACTGCATGTGAGTTTGAAATTTATTCTATATCTGTCAGTTCCTGGTATGACATGTGAGTTTGGTATTTATTTTCTACCTGTCAGTCACTGATACTGTATGTGAGAGTTAGATTAATTCTGTCTCTGTCTGTGTGTGGGTGTGGGAGTCATTCTTTACGTGTCATTCTCTGATACTGTATGTATGAGTGAGATTTATGCTATATATGTCAGTCTCTTGTGGTCTATCTTGGAATTAGATTAGTTCTCTGTCTGTCAGTCTCTAGTACTTTGTGCCAGAGTGAGAATCATTCTGTCTATCTGTCTCTCATACTCTTGTCATTTTATGATTGATTCTTTATTTGTCAGTGTCTAGCACTGTATGTGACAGTGAGATACATTCTCTGTCAGTCCATGGAATTTGTCTGAGAGTGAGATTCATTCTGTACCAGTCATCCTTTAATATTCGGTGTCAGTGTGGGATTCAATGTGTCTCTATCATTTTCTGGTACTGCATGTGTGTGTGGGATTCATTCTGTGTCTGTCACACTCTGATACTCTGTGTCCTTGTGATTCAACCTGTACCTGTCAGTCTCTGGTACATGAATGTGGGTTTTATTCTGTACCTGTCCGTCTCTGATGAGAGCGTGTGCGACTTACAGTTACTGTCAGTTTCTGATATGTGAATTTTAGGTTTTACTCTCCCAGTCAGTCTCTGATATGTGAGTGTGGGGTTTATTCTGCATTTTTCAATTTCTGTGCTGTGAGAATGGGTTTTATTGTTTCTCTCAATCTTTGGTTTGTGATTGTGGGTTTTAGTCTGTGTCTGCCTATGGTATTTTAATGCAATTTTTATTCTCTATCTAGCAGTGTCTGAAGTCTGTGTGTGAGTTTTATGCTATAACTGGCTGTTTCTGATTTGTGATTGTGAGTTTTACTCTGCATCAATCAGTCTCTGGTTTCTGAATGTGGGTTCTATTCTGTACCCATCGATCCCTGGTATGCTAGTATTGGTTTTACTCAGTACCAGTCAGTTTCTGATTCATGAGTGTGTGTTTTCCTTTCTAACTGTCAATTTCTGCTATGTGAGTGTCTTTTTCACTATCTTCTTTTTCTGCTATGCAAAGGTGTGTTTTATTATGCATCTGTCAGTTTCTGGTATGTGAGTGTGGATTTCTTCTGTATCAGTCAGTCACTGGTGAGTGAGTGTGAGATTATTCTGTCAGTTTCTGGTATCAGTGTCTGGTTTGTGAGGATGGGCTTTATCCTGTAGATTTTGGTTTCTTGTATTTGTGAGAGGGTTGTAGTTTTTAGTTTTTGTTGTATGTGTGGATTTGAATCTGATCTTCTGGTACTTGAGTTTCACTCTGAATCTGACAGTCTCTGGAATGTGAGTGTGAGTTTCACTCTGTATCTGACAGTCTCTGGTATGTGAGTGTGTGTTTTACTCTGTATCTGACAGTCTCTGGTATGAGTGTGAGTTTCACTCTATCTGTCAGTCTCTGGTATGTGAGTGTGGGTTTTACTCTGTATCTGGCAATCTCTGGTATGTGATTGTGATTTTCACTCTGTATCTGACAGTCTCTGGTAAGTGAGTGTGTGTTATATGCTGTAACTGTCAATTTCTGTTGTAAGAGTAAAAGAAATTTATTCAGTGCCTGACAGTTTCTGTGATGGGAGTGTGGAATTTAGTCTGTATCTGCCAGTCTATGCTTGTGAGTGTGGGTTTCACCCTGTACCTGTCACTCTCTGGGATGTGAGTGTAAGTTTCACTCGGTATCTGTCAGTCTCTTTTAATTGAGTGTTGATTTTATCTATAGCTTTCAACCTAGTATGTGAATGTCGGTTTTACTCTATAACTATTGGTCTCTAGGATGTGTGTGGATTTTACTCTAACTCAGTTCCAAGTATATGGATGCAGTGTTTTTTCTGTACCTGTTACTTTCTGGTGTGATTGTACAATTTATTTGTACCTGTTTGTCTCTGTTTTGTGAGTGTGGGCTTTATTCTGTAGCTGTCAGTTCCCCTACTGTTTGTGAGTGTGGGATTGATTATTTACTTGTTAGACTGGTATGTGTGTGATTGTAAAAATTATGGATTTGACAGTCTCTTGCACTGTACTGTACTTGCTCTGTGTGACTGTTGGATTCCATTCCTACTCCACCTTATGTAGGCCAATGCTCACTTGAGATTATCAGTGACTGTCTCAGGAGGAGGTTTGGTTCAGTCCATAACCTCCGATTCTCTAGTCTTGGCTGTTAGTTGTTGGGTTTGATAGTCCGTGTACAGCCAGCAGCAGGCATTGACACCGTATCAGTGTCTATCTGTTCGTCTGTGTGTGTAAGGGCTTGAAAATGGATCTGATTGAACTTTGAAACAACATCTTATTCTATTACTGCAAGTGACAGGGGAATTCATAATGTAAAAGTGGAAATTCCGGTCACTGTGGGACTGACTGTTCTGTGTCTCTGCGCTCTGTGAGTGATAATGCAATTACTGTGTGTGAGAAGGAGCTGCCTGCACTGATCCTTGTGTTCCGGGTCGAGGAAAAACCATATTTATTCGGGTTCTTTGAAGTATTTTGCTATGAGAATAATAATACGAGAACAATATTAGTTATAAGATAACGACAGGTTCCGGGAGAATATAAAAATAGTTATAATTAATGTGTCTGTTTATAATAAATTAAATTATCTGGAGAGACGAAACCACAATACAAACAGTGTCATTGTCTGACCTCACTGCAGTACAGCGGCACTCAGATTTTCCACACCAGGTGCGTCGGACGGTTCTATATCAGCATCCTCACACAACCCAAACCCAGCACTGGACCATGAATTGGACCACCCGATTGCACAGTCCAGGGTGTAATCTCCCATTCCAATGGGACTAACTTTAAAATTCAGAATGGCTTCCTGGAATATAACCACCGGTACCTGGGCTGTACAAACGATTGTTTTCAGTCTATTGAAACTGAGTTGAGGGCCTAGTTAACAGAATGCCTCAGAGCCCGGATCCTGATGTGTCTGAGGGAGCGACAATGTATCTCTCGATCACCAGCAGCACGGTTCTGGAGAACTCAACGGATCGAAAGTAAAAAAACGATTTTCGAAATGTATTCTTTCACATTTCTCTCCTGCTGCCTGCAATAGATGCATTTTGTGAATCTCTGCACATCCTCACTGTCAGGCTATGGTTCCACTGTTCACTGTCCAACAAAAATAGATACGGTGAGTTTGGAACTGAATCAGAAACATCCAATGCTGATTTGGGGGAAGAAAGCAGCAATGATTTGAAAGAGCGAAGTTTTTTACTTTCTATGTTACATTACACTGTACACACACAGCCCGAGAATGACCTCTCCCTTCCCCCCACTCTTCATGTTCCGGAACTAGTTCCCGCCCACTCTTTCAAGCAGTCTCCCGCTGCCGCTGAACTTGCCCTGACTCAAAGCCCATCTGTGGACACAGTCCCAATGTGATGTGCTGCTGTTTGCTCCCTTACTCTGTTTGCCCGTGATATCTCCGCTCCCTGATGTGTTCAGCGATCATCAGCCGAGCCCAGAGGAAACGGCCCCCACTGGCAGAGCTGGGGGAGGGGAGCTCACAGGGGCTCTTCCTGCCGGTTTAAACACTGTGCGGGGAGAGGGGGAGGAGCAGACAAATATTTCAATGCTGAAGCGTGAAAGCTGGAGGCGGAGCTGAAATTCTCTCTGTTCTGTCTGTCACTCTGATTCTGTCTCCTCCTAGCCTCTCAATCTGTTTTTCTCAACCAGATCCAGGCTGGCTTCATAAATACATCAGGACGGCGAGAGTTTATCATTCAGTTTATATTCCTGTGAGGAATCGTCATTTCTGGAGGAAGTAAAGGACACAAAGGACTGGGAAAAGACGGAGCCAAGCGCCACCAAAAAGTGACAACATCCAGGGTGAAGAAGCCAAATTACTATTATACCTTAGTTTGTATGTTAGAATATGTATAATGCAGCACCAATGTACAAGGTGGAGATAATGGGTTAATCCCTACCCTGAGTTAAACGATATAGAGGTCTGTATTGTCTTTACCCAGCTAAAGTTTAAAACATAATTAAGTGACTTCAAAGGCTGAGAGATTAAACTGCAGAAGGAAGATTAAGGAGGATGGTTGGTTGGCCAGGCGAGGCAACACATATGCGAGATAACGCACCTAAGAATTGGCTTATAGTAAATCACACCAGGGTTCCATTCTTCAAAGTCTAATTAGGATGCACTTGCTTTGCAGAAGGTAACCCGAGACGAGGCCGAAAGTCTGGGCCTCGCACCCTTAACGAGGACTATTATCTTAAGAAAACATGTAACAAGAAAAACCACCTGGCTACGGAAAAATGGATGGTTGTAAAGTAATTAAGTTGAGGCCCATAGTCACAGGAGGTGAATGGACCAACTGATAACAGAAATGTGGGATTGTGGGTGCAAGAAGATGAAATGTCACGGTTTATAATTGCCATTTAGCCATAACTCTGTATGTGCTGATAAGCTTTATCCCTGCCCCTAGGGAGGGGGGTTTGATTTTTGTATAACTGTGATTGTTGCTAGGGAATCGGTGGAGTCGGATCTGAGAGGGGTCTCAGAAGGTTCTTCCCAGGCCTGTGAATAAAGATTGTTTTGAACCATCCTTCACTTGAAGTCTGTCATCTGTACCAAAGCTAAGCGTCGACTTTGTATATCACTTAGTCCGCTCTGAGGGGGAAAGGGTTAAGTGTCGACCTGACAACACCAGGTCCACTTTTCACGAAACAGCACAGGGCACAAAACAAAGTCTCTTCTAAGAGCCACCCACCGCCTCAGAGGGAGAGCAGCAACCTGGGACCGGGAGTGGGGATATATTTGGGTTGGGAATAGCTTCATAATTATAAGGACTATGGGGTTACAAGTGACTCTTTGGCCCGGACCCTGTATTCTCCCCTCACAGTGAAAAGCTCTTTTAGTCTTCCTGGGTGTCCATGCGCTCAGTGTTCTGTTTCCATTCGGCTTTTATATATCAGACAGATGGTGTGACGGGGAACCGGAGCTTTCCACCTCACAATAGGTTAAACCGAGCTGCTGTGACAAGAGGCCAACTTGTGAGATTATTCTCCTTCTGAAGTTTGCTTCCTGCACAGATACTGTTGGGGATTCTGAAATTCAAGGGTTTAAGTAAAGTCATTGGATGGACTGTAATGACTCCAGTTCTCACTGTCGGAGCCCACTGTAACCTGATTGGTCGCTTGATTGGAATCCCATTTCCTTAACATTCCTCAATTGATCAATCTTTTTAATTAAGTTTGAAAAACTTAAACTAATAAAAAAAAAAATCTATCTTTAATGATTAAATTCGACAGAGACAGACATTAAAATGGGACAGTTATACTATTTTTCTGATAATTACCTCACCAGATTGATAGGACGTTAGCCGGATTGAATAAACTGACGAAATCAGTGCATTAAACTGGCGGCTCCTTCAGAGAGGCTGGGGATGGTTCCTAAAAGAGCCGTTGTGTTTTCTGGGTACTTTGTCAGTAAATTGTGGAGTTTTACTTGGAGATGGCGTACTTGGCCACCCCGTGCTTGGCCATCTCCCCGGCCAGCACCAGACTCACGGCGGTCTGCATGTGTGGACACAATCCGCACACTCCAAACTATTAGAGGTTGGTGCCATCTCCTGGCTGAAAGCGAGTGCTGCAACAAGTGACAATCATTCAGCAGAAACCATTTTAAATTCGTCAGTTCTGACGAAAGGTCTTCGACCTGAAACGTTAACTCCGTATCTCTCTCCACGGATGCTGCCTGGCCTGCTGAGTTTTTCTTTTGTTATTTCAGATTTCCAGCATCCGCAGTATTTTGCTATTGTACTAACTTCGACAGTGATACCTCAGCACTGTGTTTATGTTCAGCTGAAAAGCAGAGCAAACACCAAACCAGCTCAAAACTCCAAACAACCATTAAAAGCAGATGGACAGTAAGGTGGCAGATGGACTATAATGGAGCGAAATCTGAGGTTATTCACTTTGGTAGGAAGAATAGAAAAACAGAACATATTTTAAATGCTGAGAAACTTCCAAAGTTGGTGTTCAGAGAGATTTGGGTGTCCTTGTGCAAGAAACACAGAAAGGTACCATGCAGGTGCAGCAAGCAATTAGGAAGGCAAATGGCATGTTGGCCTATATTGCAAGGGCCTTGGTGTATAAGAGTAAGGAAGTCTTGCTACAATTGTACAGGGTCCTGGTGAGACCACACCTGGAGTACTGTGCACAGTTTTGTTCTCCTTATCTAAGGAAGGATATACTTGCCTTGGAGGTGGTGCAACGAAGGTTCAATAGATTGATTCCTGGGATGAGAGGACTGTCCTATGATGAGAGATTGTGTAGAATGGGCCTATACTCTGGAGTTTAGAAGAATGAGAGGTAATCTCATTGAAACGTGCAAGATTCTGAAGTGGATTGACAGGTTGTTTCCCCTGGCTGGATTGTCCAGAACTAGGTGGCATAGTTTCAGACTAAGGGGTAAGCATTTCAGACAGAGATGAGGAAGAATTTCTTCACTCAAAGGGTTGAGAATCTTTGGAATTCTCTGCCCCAGAGGGCTGTGCATGCTGAGTCTTTGTGTGTATTCAAGGCTGAGATAGATAAATTTTTGGAGTCTAGTTTAATCAAGGGATATGGAGATCATTTGGGAAATTGGAGTTGAGGACGATGATCAGTCATGATCTTTTTGAATGGTGGAGCAGGCTCGAGGGGCCGTATGGCCTACTCCTGCTCCTATTACTTATATTTTTATGTTCTTATGATGCGCTCACCCGATTCCAGTGTGAACAGTGTGGGTGATCATTGAGTGTGAGATAGACACTGCCTCTTTCAAACTGGTGCTAGCTGCCAATGTGGGATTCACTGGTGAATGTCTGGTAGATTCTGTATCTTTCAGTCTCTGGGACAGTGTGTCACCGTGAGATATATCCGCGAGGCTGAGAACTTCATGGATATCCCGTTTCAGGAGGTGCTTACCTCGCAGCCTGAGAGTGTGCAGGTAGAGAGGGAATGGGTGACTGCCAGACAAAAGGAAGTAATAGCAAGACATTTAGAAAATGATAATACAATCAAGCAGAGTCAGCATGGTTTTATGAAAGGTAAATCGTGTTTGACAAATTTACTAGAGTTCTTTGGGGATGTAACGAGCAGGGTGCATTAAGTAGATGTAGTGTATTTGGATTTTCAGAAGGCTTTCGATAAGGTGCCACATAAAAGTTTACTGCACAAGATAAGAGCTCACAGTGTTGGGGGTAATATAATAGATTGGATAGAGGATTGGCTAACTAACAGAAAACAGAGATTCAGAATAAATGGGTCATTTTCAGGTTGGTAAACTGTAACTAGAGAGGTGCCACAGGGATCAGTGCTGGGGCCTCAACTATTTACAATCTATATTAATGACTTGGATGACATGCCAAATTTGCTGATGATACAAAGGTAGGTGGGAAAGCAAGTTGTGAGGAGTACACAAAGTGTCTACAAAGGGATATAGATAGGTTAAGTGAATGGGCAAAAATTTGGCAGATGGAGTATAATGTGGGAAAATTTGAGGTTATCCACTTTTCTAGGAGGAATATAAAAGCAAAATATTATTTAAACAGAGCGAGAGACTACAGAATGCTGCGGTACAGAGGGATCTGGGAGTCCTCGCACATGAAACACAAAAGGTACAGTAAGTAATTAGGAAGGCAAATGGAATATTGGCCTTTATTGCAAAGGGGATGGAGAATAAAACTTGAGAATTATTGCTACAACTGTACAGGGCGTTGGTGAGACCAAACCTGGAACACTGTGTATAGTTTTTGTCTCCTTATATAAGAAAGGATATACTTGCATTGGAGGCAGTCCGGAGAAAGTTCACGAGGTTGATTCCTATGTTGAAGGGTATGAAGAAAGTTTGAGCAGGTTGGGCCTATACACTCTGGACTTTAGAAGAATGAGAGGTGATCTTATTGAAACATATAAGATTCTGATGGGGCTTGACAGGGTAGATGCAGAGAGGGGGAATCTAGAACGAGGGGGCATAGTTTCAGAATAAGGGGTCGCCCATTTTAAACAGAGATGAGGATGAATTTCTTCTCTGAGGGTCATGAATCTTTGGAATTCTCTACGCCAGAGAGCTGTGGAGGCTGAGTCAGTGAATATATTCAAGGCAGAGATAGACAGATTTGTCAAAAACTGGTGAATCAAGGGTTAGGGGGAACGGGCACGAAAGTGGAGTTGAGGCCAAGATCAGTTCAGCCATGACCTTATTGAATGGTGGAGCAGGCTCGAAGGAATGAAAGGGCTACTCCTGTTCCTATTTCTTATGTTCTTATGTACAAATGTACAAAAGGAGTTCCAGGCAGGTAGGGCAAGAATTCCTTGAGTGCATCTCGCTCGCTAACTGGCTTTCAGCTCGGAATATTGTTGGGGGTGATAGTTCATCTGGGGAGTGCAGCCAAAGCCAAGTCCATGGCACCATGGGTGGCTCAGTTGCACAAGGGTTGAGGAAGAAGAGTGGAAGAGCAATAGCCATAGGGGATTTGATAGTTAGGGGAGCAGACAAGGGTTTCTGCAGCCGCTGACGTGACTCCATGATGGTATGTTGCCTCCCTGGTGCCAGGGTCAAGGATGTCACTGAGTGGCTGCAGGACATTCTGAGAACATAAGAACATAAGAAGTAGGAGCAGGAGTAGGCCATATGGCCCCTCGGGCCTGCTCCGCCATTCAATAGGATCATGGCTGATCCGAATCTAAAATCACATCCACTTCCCTGCCCTCTCCCCGTAACCCCTAATTCCCTTATCTGCTAGGAAACTGTCTATCTCCATTTTAAATTTATTTAATGTTGCAGCTTCCACAGCTCTCTGGGGTAGCAAATTCCATAGATTTACTACCCTCTGAGTGAAGAAGTTTCTCCTCATCTCAGTTTTGAAATGGCAGCCCCTTATTCTTAGATTATGCCCCCTAGTTCTAGTCTCACCCATCAGTGAGAACATCCTCACCGCATCCACCCGATCAAGCCCCCTCACAATCTTATATGTTTCGATAAGATCGCCTCTCATTCTTCTGAACTCCAATGAGTAGAGTCCCAACCTGATGCGCTATCAATTACTCATAAAAGACTGAAGGTCTGCCTCGAGTGGTTGACCGGTCCAGAAATACAAAGGGCTGGGGAGCAGTCACCTTTATACTAGGACTCGTGGGAGAAGTCAGCCGAGGCATGTCCAGGCATGTACACAGTGGAATACAAACAGTGGTTTACCACATTCACCCCTTGTTTAAAATTGAGTCCGGCGGGGTGAAGTGTATTAAAAGTTAGTGTATTGGAGTCTCTCCGGAGGTCTTGTCTGCCGCTGTGATCAGCGTGGCGACGGCAGGGGTAGTGGAGCTTCCGGCGTCGAGTCCTGCGTAGGCTGTGGCACAGGCGTGTCGTCCTCGTAGATGTCAAGCGGGTCGCGGGGCCCAGGCCTGCCGTCTGCTGGGGCTGGATATCGGGTCATGGGGGGGGGTGGTAGTGAGTAGTGGGTTACTGTGGCCCCCGAGGGTGCAAGGTCTCTTATGGAGACTGTGTCCTCCCGCCCGTCCGGGTATGCAATGTAAGCATACTGGGGGTTGGCGTGGAGGAGGTCGACCCTCTCGACCAGGGGGTCCATTTTATGGGTCCTCACGTGTCTTCTCAGTAGGACCGGCCCTGGGGACGTCAGCCATGGCAGTAGCGATGTCCCCGATGCGGACTTCCTTGGGAAGACAAACATTTTCTCATGATGGGTGGCGTTAGTGGCAGTGCAGAGCAGTGACCGAATAGAGTGGAGCGCATCGGGGAGCACATCCTGCCAGCGGGAGGTTGGAAGGCCCCTAGGCTTTAAGGCTAGCAGGGGCGGCCTTCCAAACTGTCACATTTTCTCTTTCCACCTGTCCGTTCCCCCGGGGGTTGTAACTGGTGGTCCTGCTTGTGGCAGTACCCCTAGTTAGCAGGTACTGACGGAGTTCGTCGCTCATCAACGATGAGCCCCGGTCGCTATGGATATAGCTGGGGAAACCAAACAGGGTGAAGAGGTCGTTCAGACATTTAATGACCGTGGCACTGGTCATGTCCAGGCAGGGGATGGCGAACGGGAAACGGGAGTACTCATCAATAATATTGAGGAAGTACACATTGCGGTCGGAGGAGGGGAGAGGCCCTTTAAAATCAACGCTCAGGCGCTCGAAGGGGCGAGTGGCTTTTATCAGGTGGGCCCTGTCTGGTCTATAAAAGTGCGGTTTGCACTCAGCGCAGACTTGGCAGTTCCTGGTCATGGCCCTGACCTCCTCAATAGAGTAAGGCAGGTTGCGGGCCTTGATGAAGTGGAAGAACCTGGTGACCCCCGGGTGGCAGAGGTCATTGTGGAGGGCCCGCAGTCTATCGATCTGCGCGCTGGTGCAGGTGCCACGCGATAGTGCATCCGGGGGTTCATTGAGCTTCCCGGGCCGGTACAAGATCTCGTAATTGTAGGTGGAAAGTTCGATTCTCCACCTCAAGATCTTGTCATTTTTGATTTTGCCCCTCTGCTTGTTGTTAAACATGAAAGCAACTGAACGCTGGGTAAATCGTTTTCCGGCCAGGTAGTGCCTCCAATGACGCACAGCCTCCACAATCGCCTGGGCCTCCTTCTCAACAGCGGAGTGTCTGGTCTCCGGGCCTTGGAGGGTTCGTGAAAAGAGGGCCACGGGTCTCCCCACCTGATTGAGGGTAGCGGCCAGGGCAAAGTCAGACGCATCGCTTTCCACCTTGAAGGGGATGGATTCGTCCACTGCGTGCATGGTGGCTTTGGCAATGTCCTCCTTGATACGGTGGAAGGCTAAGCGGGCCTCTGCCGTCAAGGGAAAAGAGGTGGACTTGATCAGCGGACGGGCCTTGTCCGCATAGTAGGGGACCCACTGGGCGTAATAGGAGAAAAACCCTAGGCACCTCTTCAGGGCCTTGAGGCAGTGGGGCAGTGGGAGTTCCATAAGGGGACGCATCCGGTCGGGGTCGGGGCCGATGACTCCGTGTTCTACAACACAGCCAAGGATGGCGAGGCGGTTTGTGCAGAATATGCACTTCTCCTTGTTATATGTCAGGTTCAGGAGTTGGGCGGTGCAGAGGAATTTTTCGAGGTTTGCGTCATGGTCCTGCAAGTCACGGCCGCAGATGGTCACATTGTCCAGATATGGGAAAGTGGCCTGCAACGCATTTTGATCTACCATCCGGTCCATCTCCCTTTGGAAGATGGAGACCCCATTGGTGACGCCAAAGGGAACCCTAAGGAAGTGATAGAGGCGGCCGTTTGCCTCAAAGGCAGTATACTGGCGGTCCTCAGGGCGGATAGGGAGCTGGTGGTACGCTGATTTCAGGTCAATGGTCGAGAAGACATGGTACTGCGTGATCTGGTTGACCATATCAGCTATGCGGGGGAGTGGGTAGGCATCCAGCAGGGTGTAGCGATTTATTGTCTGGCTGTAGTCGATGACCAGGCGCTGCTTCTCGCCGGTCTTAACGACCACAACCTGGGCTCGCCAGGGGCTGGTGCTGCCCTCAATAATCCCTTCCTTCAGGAGCCGCTCCACTTCGGTTTTAATGAAAACCCTGTCCCCGGCACTGTATCGCCTGCTCTTTGTGGCGATGGGCTTACAGTCGGGGGTGAGGTTAGCAAACAGTGGGGGGGGGTGACTCTGAGTGTGGAGAGGTTGCACCTGGTGCGCGGCGGGCAATTTGGAAGCTGCTGGCTGCGGACTGTGAGTGGGGGTAGGGGTCCACCATACGCCATCGTAACACTTTTAAGGTGGCACTGAAAATCTAACCCCAGCAGGACGGCAGCACAGAGGTCGGGCAGGACCAGAAGTTTAAAATGATCGTACACAGTCCCGTCTACTACGAGTGTCACCATGCAGTAGCCGCCGATGTCCGCCGACTGGGACTCGGAGGCCATAGAAATCCGCTGGTGCGCAGGCAGGACTGGGAGAGAGCAATGCCGCACCGTGTTGGGACGAATGAAGCTCTCCGTGCTCCCAGAGTCAAAAAGGCAGATTGTATCGTGACCATTTACCTTAATGTCCATTGTGGAACTGGCCAGCTGGTGCGGTCTCGCTTGGTCCAGTGTAACGGATGCCAGCGTAGGGGTCGGTGTGTCGCTGCGGGTATCAGATGAGGCGGTGTTGGGGGCCTGCTGCGTTCCGGCTGTCATCCAAGATGGCGGCGTCCATGATCCCCATGTGGCTGGAGGCGTCCAAAATGGCTGCTGTACCGGTGGTTCGCACATGGCCGGGGAGGCCCAAGATGGTGGCCCGCATGGCCCACACACAGCGCTGCTGGGGTTCGGGGTGGCTTTGGCCCTGCAGATGCTAGCATAGTGTCCCTTCTTCCCGCAGCCCGAGCAGATCGCGTTTTTCGCCGGGTAGCGCGCTCTGGGGTGTTTTGCCTGGCCACAGAAGTAGCATTTCTGGCCTTGGGGCACTGCTGTCTGGCCTTGGGACACTGCTGCGGTAGTTGGGCCGTTGCTGGGGTGTGGCTGGGGTGGCACGGCGCTATGAGGCGGTCCTACCGTGTCCCAGGCTGTCATTCCCCACGGCGTCCACGGTGCAGAGGAGTAGGCATCCATGCCCCGGTAGGCTGCATCTAATGATAGTGCGAGTTCAGAGGCCTTATTGAGGTCGAGGTCACTCTGCTCCAACAGTCGCTGTCGGGTGTAATTGGATCTGTGGCCCACTACAAAAGCGTCCCGGATAAGTTCCTCTGTGTACATGGCGGCCTTTACATCCTTACACCCACAGGCCCGGCCAAGCACAGACAGTGCCTGAAGGTATTCCACGGTCGATTCCCCAGGTTGTTGTTTACGACTCCCCAGAAGGTGCCTGGCGTACACTTCATTCGCTGGGCGCGTGTACTGGTCCTTGAGGAGCTTGATAGCATCCGCGTACGAGGTCACGTCTTGGATGACCGAGTACACTCGGTGGTTCACTTTGGAGGTCAGGACATCCAGTTTGTCCTCGTCCGATTTGATTGCTGTGGAGGCGGTCAGGAATTTTTCGAAACACTTAAGCCAGTGAGTAAACTTGGTGGATGAGCCCGCCTCCCGATGATCTAAGTCCAGGCATGCTGGTGTGAGGATCTTCTCCATTATAAAAATTTTGTTAATAAAATTGATGCGCTATCAATTACTCATAAAAGACTGAGAGTTAAGAGAGTAACTAAAGGCTTTTATTAACAAAAGAATGGAGGTCTGCCTCGAGTGGTCGACCGGTCCAGAAATACAAAGGGCTGGGGAGCAGTCACCTTTATGCTAGGACTCGTGGGAGGAGTCAGCCGAGGCATGTCCAGGCATGTACACAGTGGAATACAAACAGTGGTTTACCACACAACCTACTCAACCTTTCCTCATACATCAACCCCCTCATCTCCGGAATCAACCGAGTGAACCTTCTCTGAACCGCCTCGAGAGCAAGTATATCTTTTCTTAAATATGGAAACCAAAACTGCACGCAGTATTCCAGGTGTGGCCTCACCAATACCCTATATAACTGCAGCAAGACTTCCCTGTTTTTATACTCCATCCCCCTTGCAATAAAAGCCAAGATTCCATTGGCCTTCCTGATGAACTGCTGCACCTGCATACTAACTTTTTGTGTTTCATGCACCAGGACCCCCAGATCCCTTTGTACTGTAGCACTTTGCAGTTTCTCTCCATTTAGATAATAACTTGCTCTTTGATTTTTTCTGCCAAAGTGCACAACCTCACACTTTCCAACATTATATTGCATCTGCCAAATCTCTGCCCACTCACTTAGCCTGTGCAGGTTTTTTATGTCCTCCTCACTCACTGCTTTCCCTCCCATCTTTGTATCGTCGGCAAACTTGGATATGTTGCACTCGGTCCCTTCCTCCAAATCGTTAATATAGATTGTAAAGAGTTGGGGTCCCAGCACTGACCCCTGCGGAACACCACTAGTTACTGATTGCCAGCCCGAGAATGAACCATTTATCCCAACTCTTTGTTTTCTGTTAGATAGCCAATCTTCCACCCATGCCAGTATATTACCCCAATCCCGTGATTTCTTATCTTGATCAGTAATCTTTTGTGTGGAACCTTGTCAAATGCCTTTTGGAAGTCCAAATACACTACATCCACTGGTTCCCCTTTATCCACCCTGTATGTTACATCCTCAAAGAATTCGAGCAAATTTGTCAAACATGACTTCCCCTTCATAAAACCATGCTGACTCTGTCCTATTAAATTATGTTTATCCAAACGCTCTGATACTGTTTCCTTAATAATGGACTCCAACATTTTGCCAACCACAGATGTTAGGCTAACTGGTCTATAGTTTCCAGCTTTTTGTCTACTTCCCTGCCTTCGATCTATTTTCTTTTCTTTCCAGTTTTGAAGCTTTTTGTCTACTTCCCTGCCTTCGATCTATTTTCTTTTCTTTCCAGTTTTGAAGAAGTGTTCGACCCGAAATGTCAATTCAAATTTCTCTCCACGGATGTTGCCTGACCTGCTGAGTTTTTCCAGCATTTTCTGTTGTTATTTCGGATTTCCAACATCTGCAGTATTTTGCTATCGTGTTACATTAGCAGTTTTCCAATCTGCCGGGACCTTTCCTGAGTCCAGGGAGCTCTGGAAAATAATCACCAATGCATGCACAATCCCTACCGCCACTTCTCTCAAGACCCTAGGATGTAGGCCATCAGGTCCGGGGGATTTATCCGCCTTACTTCCTATTATTTTACTGAGTACCATCTCCTTAGTGATTTTAATCGTCTTTAGCTCCTCCCCCCCCCCATTGCCCCCTGTTTGTCCAGTGTTGGGATATTTTTAGTGTCCTCTACTGTAAACACTGATACAAAATATTTATTCAGCGCCTTTGCCATCTCCATGTTCCCCACCACTAGTTTCCCGGTCCTATCCTCTAAGGGACCAACATTCACTTTAGCCACCCTTTTTCTTTTTATATAACTGTTGCTATCTGTTTTTATATTTTTTGCTAGTTTACTTTCATAATCTATCTTCCCTTTCTTAATTAATCTTTTAGTAATTTATTGCTGGCTTTTAAATGCTTCCCAATCTTGTATCCTCCCACTAGATTTGACTACTTTATATGCCCTTGTTTTCAGTCGGATACTATCCTTTATTTCTTTACTAAGCCATGGATGGCTGTCTTTTCTTTTACTCCCCTTTTTCCTCAGTGGAATATATTTATCTTGAAAGATGTGAAATATCTCCTTGAATGTAGACCACTGCTCTTGTACCATCTTACACTTTAATCTGTTTTCCCAGTCCACTTTAGTCAATTCTACTCTCATACCTTCATAGTCTCCTTTATTTAAGCTCAGTACGCTGGTTTGAGATCCAACTCTCTCACCCTCAAACTGAATTTGAAATTCAACCATATTATGGTCACTCATTCCAAGGGGATCCTTTACTAGGACATTTTTTATTAATCCTGTCTCATTACACAGGACTAGATCTAAGATTGCCTGCCCCCTGGTTGGTTCAGTTACATACTGCTCAAGGAACCCATCCCTAATATACTCCATGAACTCTTCCTCAAGGCTGCCATGCCCAATTTGATTAGTCCAGTCAATATGAAAGTTAAAATCCCCCATGATTATAGCTGTTCCCTTATTACAAGCCCCAACTATTTCCTGATTTATACTCCGACCAACAGAGTTGCAACTGTTAGGAGGCCTATAGACTACGCCCAGTAGTGACTTTTTCCCCTTCTTATTCCTTATCTCCACCCAAACTATTTCACTATCCTGATCCTTTGACCCAATATCATTTCTGACTATTGCAGTGATTCCATCCTTGATTAACATAGCAACCCCACCTCCCTTTCCTTCCTGCCTGTCCTTCCTAATTGTCAAATACCCTTGTATGTTTAGTTCCCAGTCATGATTATCTTGCAGCCATGTTTCCGTAATGGCCACCAGATCATACCCATGTGCAGTTATTTGTACCATCAACTTGTCAATTTTGTTACGAATGCTGCGTGCATTCAGATAAAGAACTTTCAAATATGTTTTCTGACAATTTATTCCTGCTTTTACCCCTTTTATTACTTTACCTTTATCATTATACATTCTGTCCCTTCCTGACACGCTCTGGTTTTTAATTCCCCCACTGCTACCTTCTCCGCTGTCATTTTTATTTTTTGCTCCCTTAAAACCTCTCCCCCCACTAATTAGTTTAAAGCCCTCTCTAGTCCCAGCACTGGCCAAGTGAAGTCCATCCCAACGGAACAGCTCTCTCCTGTCCCAGTACTGATGCCAGTGTCCCAGGAAGCAAAACCCATTTCTCCCACACCAGGCTTTGAGCCACGCATTTAACTCTCTAATTTTATTTACCCTAGCCAAATTTGCACGTGGCTCAGGTAGTAATGCAGAGATTATTACCCTTGTGGTTCTGCTTTTTAATTTGGCCCCTAGCTGCTCAAACTCCCTCAGCAGAACCTCCTTCCTTGTCCTATCTATGTCGTTGGTACCAACATGGACCACAACAACTGGATCCTCCCCCTCCCACTCCAAGTTTCTCTCCAGCCCAGAGGAGATGTCCTTAACCCTGGCACCGGGCAGGCAACACAGCCTTCGGGACTCTCGCTCTCGGCTGCAAAGAACTCTATCTAGCCCCCTAACGATACTATCCCCTACCACTACAACATTTCTTTTATCTCCCCCCACTTGAATGGCCCCCCGCTCCACGGTGCTGTGGCCGGGTTGCTCATCCTCCCCGCAGTCCCTGTTCCCATCCTCACAGGGAGTAAGAGCCTCAAATCTGTTGGACAAGAGCAAGGGCTGCGGCTCCTCCAACACTTCCTCCTGCATCCCCGTACCTGCCTCACTTCTAGTCACACCATCCTGACCCTGGCCACGGACTACATCTGAATTAATGAATCTAATTGGTGTGACTACCTCCTGATACACAGAGTCCAGGTAACTCTCCCCCTCCCTGATGTGTCTCAGTGTTTGAAGCTCGGACTCCAGCTCTTCAACACGGAGCCGGAATTCCTCAAGCAGCCAACACTTACTGCAAATGTGATCACCGTGAGCATCAATGGTGTCCACCAGCTCCCACATATTGCAGCATTCTAAGTAATCAATTAAATTTATTAATATTATTCTTAAACACCCTCTGCCCCAATTCTAGATGATGAATATCGCACCTTAGAAACGATAAACCACAGAGTTTAAGCTTAAAAAAGAGAAATACTCACCAACCAATCACTTACCCGCTTTCTGGTGATGTCACACTTGGATTACTTTTTACCTCTCTCCTTCCCTCTGAGGTCCGAGACTGGAGATTGGTATGCCTTACCTGGTCTCTGGAGCCTTTATACAGCCGCTCAGCCCGCGATTCCTGCCGACTCTTGCACTGAGCCCTTACCTGGTCTCTGGAGCCTTTATACAGCCGCTCAGCCCGCGATTCCTGCCGACTCTTGCACTGAGGCCTTACCTGGTCTCTGGAGCCTTTATACAGCCGCTCAGCCCGCGATTCCTGCCGACTCTTGCACTGAGGCCATACCTGGTCTCTGGAGCCTTTATATAGCTGCTCAGCCCGCGATTCCCGCTGACTCTCGAACTGAGGCCTTACCTGGTCTCTGGAGCCTTTATACAGCCGCTCAGCCCGCGATTCCCGCAGAGAGTGCTGTGAGTTTGGGTAAGTGTGAGAGTTCTTTAATTGTTATTTCTCTTTAAATCATTCTTGATAAGATTACTTAAGCAGTTTAAGTAAAGGGGAAAAGTTAAATATTTGGGATTCTGTTGGTTTAAGAAGAGTAAAACAAGGTAACACTGCAGTAGGAGTAAATTGGCACAGCAGGCAGTGGAAACCAGTTCTCTAACCAATCAGCAGGGGTGACTCATTTGGCTGTAAACAAACAAACAGTATAAAAAGACCAGTGCTAGTGCGAGCAAGCATTGAGTGCGAGTCAGCAGAGAGTGCTGTGAGTTAGGGTAAGTGGGGTGTTAGGTGCTCTTTTCAAACTTTAACTCTGTGGGTTGTAGTTAATAAGGCCTTTCTGGTGCAGAGTGACTGTTGGTAAGCCATTTAACTGGTGTAATTGGAGGGATTGATTTAATTTAAATCCAATTAATTAAAGGGGATACTAGCATCTGTAATCGGGCACAGGGTGTCCATAACTAACAATAAAAAATTTAATTAATCACATAGAATGGAACAGGTGATGTGTTACTGCTGCGAGATGTGGGAGCCGGTGGACCCCATTGAGGCTCACGGTGTCTGCTGCTACAGGAACTCCAGCTCCGTGTTGATGAGCTGGAGTCTGAGCTTCTAACACTGCGACACATCATGGAGGGGGAGAAGTACCTGGACTCTGTGTTTCAGCAGGTGGTCACACCTATGAAGTTAATTAATTCAGATGTAGCCCATGGTAAGGGACAGGACGGTGTGACTACGAGTGAGGCAGGCACGGGGATCCAGGAGGTAGTGTTGGAGGAGCCGCAGCCCTTGCTCTTGTCCAACAGGTTCGAGGTTCTTACTCCCTGTGGGGACAGGAGCAGGGACTGCAGGGAGGATGAGCAACCTGGCCACAGCACCGTGGAACGGGGGGCCATTCAAGAGGGGGGAGTAAATACAAATGTTGTAGTGGTAGGGGATAGTATTATTCGGGGGATAGATAGAGTTCTCTGCAGCCGAGAGCGAGAGTCCCGAAGGCTGTGTTGCCTACCCAGTGCCAGGGTTAAGGACATCTCCTCTGGGCTGGAAAGAAACTTTCAGTGGGAGGGGGTGGATCCAGTTGTCATGGTCCATGTTGGTACAAACGACGTAGAACTAGGAAGCCGATTCTGTTAAAGGAGTATGAGCAGCTAGGGGTCAAATTAAAAAACAGAATCTCAAGGGTAATAATCTTTGGATTATTACCTGAGCCACGAGCAAATTTGGCTAGGACAAATAAAATTAGAGAGTTAAATGCGTGGCTCAAAGACTGGTGTGGGAGAAATGGGTTTTGTTTCCTGGGACACTGGCACCAGTACTGGGGCCAGGAGGGAGCTGTTCCATTGGGATGGGCTTCACTTGGCCAGTGCTGGGACTAGAGTCCTGGCGAATCATATAACTAGGGCTGTAGAGAGGGCTTTAAACTAACTAGTTGGGGGGAGGTTCCTAGAGAGCAAATAATAAAAATGACAACAGAGAAGGTCATACAAAAAAACCAATCCAAAAAAAACACTCCAAAAAAAACTACAAAATGAACACTCCTCCAAAAAAAATCCAAAAAAAACTCCAAAAAAAAACTACAAAATGAAACTACAAAAAAACCACTCCACCAAAAAAAACACTCCTCCAAAAAAAAACTCCAAAACACTCCAAAAAAAAACTCCAAAAAAAACACACGAAAAAAAACCCAAAAAAAAATTACAAAAAAAGCTACAAAAAAACACTCCTCCAAAAAAAACACGCCAAAAAAACTCCAAAAAAAAACTACAAAAAGAAACTACAAAAAAAACACTCCTCCATAAAAAACACTCCAAAAAAAAAACTCCAAAAAAATTGCAAATAAAACTACAAAATTAGCACTACAAAAAAAAACTCCTCCAAAAGAAAGAATCCTCCAAAAAAAAAACTAAAATAACACTCCTAAAAACACTACAAATAAAACACTACAAAAAAAGCTCCTCCCAAAAAAACACTCCTCCAAAGGAAACACTCCAAAAATAAACTCCAAAAAAAAACTCCAAAAAAACACTCCCAAAAAAAACTACAAAAAAAAACACTCCTCCAAAAAAAACACTCCTCCTAAATGCACTCCAAAAAAAATCTCAAAAAAAACCTCCAAAAAAAGTCCCAAACAAAACACAAAAAAAATTCCAATAAAAATCCAAAAAAACTCCAAAAGAAACACCAAAAAAACCACTCGAAAAAAAAATTCCAAAAAATACACTCCAAAAATAAACTCCAAAAAAAACTCCACAAAAAAACTCCAAAAAAAACACAAAAAAACACTCAAAAAAATACTCCAAAAAAAACACTCCAAAAAAAAATTCCAACAAAAAAGTACAAAAAAAATCTACAAAGAAAAACTACAAAAAAACACTCCTCCAAAAAAAACACTCCTCCAAAAAAAACTCCAAAAAAAACACCAAAAAAAAACTCCAAAATTTTTTTTTAAAAAACACTGAAAAAAACACTCCAAACAACACTACAAAAAATAACTACAAAAAAACTACAAAACAAACTCCTCCCAAAAAAATACTCCTCCAAAGGAAACACTCCAAAAAAAAACTCCATAAAAAACACTCCAAAAAAAGCACTACAAAAAAAACTACAAAAAAAACACTCCTCCAAAAAAAACACTCCTCCTAATAATACACTCCAAAAAAAATCTCCAAAAAAACTCCAAAAAAAAAGAAAAAAAATACCAAAAAAAACTCCAAAAAAACTCCAAAAAAAACTCCAAAAAAAACACTCGAAAAAAAACCAAAAAAAAACTACAAAACGAAACTACAAAAAAAACACTCCTCCATAAAAAACACTCCAAAAAAAAACTCCAAAAAAATTGCAAATAAAACTACAAAATTAGCACTACAAAAAAAAACTCCTCCAAAAGAAAGAATCCTCCAAAAAAAAACCTAAAATAACACTCCTAAAAACACTACAAATAAAACACTACAAAAAAGGCTCCTCCCAAAAAAACACTCCTCCAAAGGAAACACTCCAAAAATAAACTCCAAAAAAAACTCCAAAAAAACACTCCCAAAGAAAACTACAAAAAAAACACTCCTCCAAAAAAAACACTCCTCCTAAATGCACTCCAAAAAAAATCTCAAAAAAAACCTCCAAAAAAAGTCCCAAACAAAACACAAAAAAAAATTCCAAAAAAAATCCAAAAAAACTCCAAAAGAAACACCAAAAAAAACACTCGAAAAAAAATATTCCAAAAAATACACTCCAAAAATAAACTCCAAAAAAAACTCCACAAAAAAACTCCAAAAAAAACACAAAAAAACACTCAAAAAAATACTCCAAAAAAAACACTCCAAAAAAAAATTCCAACAAAAAAGTACAAAAAAAATCTACAAAGAAAAACTACAAAAAAACACTCCTCCAAAAAAAACACTCCTCCAAAAAAAATCCAAAAAAAACACCAAAAAAAAACTCCAAAAAATTTTTTTTAAAAACACTGAAAAAAACACTCCAAACAATACTACAAAAAATAACTACAAAAAAACTACAAAAAAAACTCCTCCCAAAAAAATACTCCTCCAAAGGAAACACTCCAAAAAAAAACTCCATAAAAAACACTCCAAAAAAACACTCCTAAAAAAGCACTACAAAAAAAACTACAAAAAAAACACTCCTCCAAAAAAAACACTCCTCCTAATAATACACTCCAAAAAAAATCTCCAAAAAAACTCCAAAAAAAAAGAAAAAAAATACCAAAAAAACCTCCAAAAAAAACTCCAAAAAAAACACTCGAAAAAAAACCAAAAAAGAACTACAAAAAAAACTACAAAAAAACACTCCTCCAAAAAAAAACTCCAAAAAAAACTCCAAAAAAAAGCTACAAAAAGAAACTACAAAAAAAACACTCCTCCATAAAAAACACTCCAAAAAAAACTCCAAAAAAACTGCAAATAAAACTACAAAATAAACACTACAAAAAAAAATTCCTCCAAAAGGAAGTATCCTCCAAAAAAAAACTCCAAAAAAACACTCCTAAAAAAAACTCCAAAAAAAAAAACCAAAAAAAAACTCCAAAAATTTTTTTAAAAAAACACTCTGAAATAAATACTCCAAAAAACACTACAAAAAAAACTACAAAAAAACTACAAAAAAAGCTCCTCCCAAAAAAACACTCCTCCAAAGGAAACACTCAAAAAAAAACACTCCAAAAAAAGCATTCCAACAAAAAACTACAAAAAAAACCTACAAAAAAAAACTACAAAAAAACACTCCTCCAAAAAAAACACTCCTCCAAAATAAACTCCAAAAAAAACACTCCAAAAAAAACATTCCAACAAAAAACTACAAATAAAACAAAAAAAAACTACAAAAAAACACTCCTCCAAAAAAACACTGCTCCAAAAAAAACACTCCAAAAAAAACACCAAAAAAAAGTCCAAAAAATAACACCAAAAAAAACTTTTAAAAAAGTACAAAAAAACACTCCTCCAAAAAAAACACTCCAAAAAAAACATTCCAACAAAAAACTACAAAAAAAAACTACAAAAACAACTACAAAAAAACACTCCACCAAAAAAAACACTCCTCCAAAAAAAACACTCCTCCTAAAAATACACTCCAAAAAAAATTCCAAAAAAACTCCAAAAAAACTCCAAAAGAAACACCAAAAAAAACACTCGAAAAAAAATATTCCAAAAAATACACTCCAAAAATAAACTCCAAAAAAAACTCCACAAAAAAACTCCAAAAAAAACACAAAAAGATACTCCAAAAAAAACACTCCAAAAAAAACACCAAAAAAAAGTCCAAAAAAAATACCAAAAAAAACTTAAAAAAAAGTACAAAAAAACACTCCTCCAAAAAAAACTCGAAAAAAAAACTCCAAAAAAAGCATTCCAACAAAAAACTACAAAAAAAAACTACAAAAAAAACTAGAGAAAAACACTACTCCAAAAAAAACACTCCTCCAAAAAAAACACTCCTCCAAAAAAAAACTCCAAAAAAAACACCAAAAAATGTCCCAAAAAAAATACCAAAAAAAACTTTTAAACAAGTACAAAAAAAAGCTACAAAAAAACTCCAAAAAAAAACACTCCAAAAAAAACATTCCAACAAAAAACTCCAAAAAAACTCCAAAAAAACTACCAAAAAAACACTCCTCCAAAAAAACAATCCAAAAAAAACACTCCAAAAAAAAACTACAAAATAAACACTCCTCCAAAAAAAATCCGAACAAAACTCCAAAAAAAAACTACAAAATAAAACTACAAAAAAACCACTCCACCAAAAAAAAGACTCCTCCAAAAAAAAACTCCAAAACACTCCAAAAAAAACACTCGAAAAAAACCCAAAAAGAACTACAAAAAAAACTACAAAAAAACACTCCTCCATAAAAAACACTCCAAAAAAAAACTCCAAAATTTTTTTTTAAAAACACTCTGAAAAAAACACTACAAAAAACACTACAAAAAAAACACTACAAAAAAACTAAAAAAAAACTCCTCCCAAAAAAACACTCCTCCAAAGGAAACACTCCAAAAAAAAACTCCATAAAAAACACTCCAAAAAAACACTCCTAAAAAAAACTACCAAAAAAACTACAAAAAAAACACTCCTCCAAAAAAAACACCCCTCCTAAAAATACACTCCAAAAAAAATCTCCAAAAAAACTCCAAAAAAAAAGTCCCAAAAGAAACACAAAAAAAATACCAAAAAAAACTCCAAGAAAACTCCAAAAGAAACACCAAAAAAAACACTCGAAAAAAAATATTCCAAAAAATATACTCCAAAAAAATACTCCAAAAAAAAACTCCACAAAAAAAGTCCAAAACAAACACAAAAAAAAACACTCAAAAAAATACTCCAAAAAAAAACTCCAAAAAAACATTCCAACAAAAAACTCCAAAAAAAACTACAAAAAAAAACTACAAAAAAACCTTCCTCCAAATAAAACACTCCTCCAAAAAAAACTGCAAAAAAAAAATCCAAAAAAAAATTCCAACAAAAAAATCCAAAAAAAACCAAAAAAAACTACAAAAAAACACTCCTCCAAAAAAAACACTCCTCCAAAAAAAACACTCCTCCAAAAAAAAACTCCAAATAAAACACTCCAAAAAAAACACCAAAAAAAAGTCCAAAAAAAAATACCAAAAAAAACTAAAAAAGTACAAAAAAAACTACAAAAAAAAACTCCTCCAAAACCACTCCAAAACACTCAAAAACTGTCCGATACTCTACAAAACAGTCCAAAACACGCCGAAATACTCCAAAACACTCGCTCCAAAAATTCAATGCACTCCAAAACAGTGCAAAACACTGCACAACACTCCAACACACTCCCAAACCCTCCAGAACAGTCCCATACACTCCAAAACCCTCCAAAACACTCCAGAACACTCACTTCTAAACAGTCACTCCCAAACACTCCAAAAGAGTCCATAACACACCAAAACACTCCAGAAAAACTCCAATACAGTTCAATACACTCCCAAACACTCCAAAACACTCCCAAGCACTCCGATACACTAAAAACAGTCCAGAATACTCCGAAATACTCCAGAACACTCGCTCCTAAAAATTCAAAACACTCCAAATCAGTGCAAAGCACTGCACAACACCAAAACACTCCCAAACACTCCAAAACAGTACCAAGCATTCCGAAACTCTACAAAACAGTCCAAAAATCTCCAAAATACTCCAAATCACTCTCTTCTGAACAGTCAATCCAAAACACTCTAATACACTACAAAACACTCCACAACACGCCAGCACACTCCCAAAACCTCCAAAACAGTCCCATACACTCCAAAACACTCGAATACACTCCGAAGCCCTCTAAAACACTCCAAATCACTAGCTTGAAAACAGTCACTCCCAAACACTCCACACCACTCCAAAACACTCCAAAACACGACATAACTCAAAAACACACCAGAACACTCCAAAACAGTCCAAAACACACCAAAACACCACAGCACTCCAAAACATAACAAAAGGCTCCAAAACACTCCCAAACATTCCAAAACCGTACCAAGCGTTCCGAAACTCGACATAACAGTCCAAAACAGTCTAAAACACGCCAAAACAATCGCCTCTAAGCACTCACACCAAAACATTTGAAATCAGTCCAAAACACCCCGAAACAGTCCAGAACACTCGCTTCTAAACAGTCACTCCCAAACACTCCAAAAGAGTCCATAATACACCAAAACACTCCAGAAATACTCCAATACAGTACAATACACTCCCAAACACTCCAACACACTCCCAAACCCTCCAGAACAGTTCCATACACTCCAAAACCCTCCAAACTCTCCAGAACACTCGCTTCTAAACAGTCACTCCCAAACACTCTAAAAGAGTCCATAACACACCAAAACACTCCAGAAAAACTCCAATACAGTTCAATACACTCCCAAACACTCCCAAACACTACAAAACACTACAAAACACTCCCAAGCACTCCGATACTCTACAAAACTGTACAAAACACTGCGAAATACTCCAAAGCACTCGCTCCTAAAAATTCAAAACAATCCAAAACAGTGCAAAACACTGCACACCAAAACACTCCCAAACACTCCAAAACAGTACCACGCATTCCGAAACTCTACAAAACAGTCCAAAACAGTCCAAAACACTCGTTTCTAAACACTCGATCCAAAACACTCTAATACACTGCAAAACACTCCACAACACGCCAGCACACTCCCAAACGCTTCAAAACAGTCCCATACACTACGAAACACTTCAAAACACCCCATAACACACAAAACACATCAAAACACTGGCTACTAAGCACTCAGTCTAACTCACTCTAAACTCAACATCACGCCAAACGATCCAAAACACACCAAAAGAGTCCAAAACACTCCCACACACTCCAAATGAGTCCCATACACTCCGAAACCCTCCAAAACGCTCCGAAACACTCGCTTCAAAACAGTCACTCCAATCCACTCCAAAACAGTCCAAAACACCACAACACTCAAAAAATACAAAACACTCCGAAAAAACACACACCAAAAAACGCACTCCAAAAAACACACTCCAAAAAACACTCCAAAAAAAACTCCAAATAACACTTCAAAAAACACTCCAGAAAACAGTCCAAAACAATCGCTTCTAAGCACACACTCCGAAACATTTGAAAACAGTCCAAAAACACTCCTAAACACATCCATAACTCAAATCACACCAAAACACTCCAAAACGATGCAAAACACACCTAAAGACTCCAAAACACTCCAACACACTTCCAAACCCTCCAGAACAGTCCCAAACACTCCAAACCACTCCAAATCACTCCAAAACACTCCATAACTCAAAAACACACCAAAACATTCCACAACACTTCAAAACACCCCAAAACAGACCAAAACACCACAGCACTCCAAAACAATCCAAAGCAATCCAGAATACTCCAAAACACTCCCAAGCACTCCAACACAGTCACAAACAGTCCAAAACTCTACAAAACAGTCGAAAACACTCCAAAACATTCCAAATCATTCGCTTCTAAGCAGTCACTCAAAACACACCAAAACACTCCAACACACTCCCAAACCCTCCAGAACAGTCCCATACACTCCAAAACCACACCAAAAGACTCCAAACCACTCCATAACACTACACAAACACTCGCTTCTACGCAATTACTCAAAACACTCCAAAACACTCCAACACACTCCCAAACCCTCCAGAACAGTTCCATACACTCCAAAACCCTCCAAACACTCCAGAACACTCGCTTCTAAACAGTCACTCTCAAACACTCCAAAAGAGTCCAAAACACTCCCAAGCACTCCGATACTCTACAAAACTGTACAAAACACTCCGAAATACTCCAAAGCACTCTCTCCTAAAAATTCAAAACAATCCAAAACAGTGCAAAACACTGCACACCAAAACACTCCCAAACACTCCAAAACAGTACCAAGCATTCCGAAACTCTACAAAACAGTCCAAACACTCCAAAACACTCGTTTCTAAACACTCGATCCAAAACACTCCAATACACTGCAAAAAAATCCACAACATGCCAGCACACTCCCAAACGCTCCAAAACAGTCCCATACACTACGAAACACTTCAAAACACTCCATAACACACAAAACACACCAAAACACTGGCTACTAAGCACTCACTCTAAATCACTCCATAACTCAACATCACACCAAACGATCCAAAACACACCAAAAGAGTCCAAAACACTCCCAAACACTCCAAAAGAGTCCCATACACTCCGAAACCCTCCAAAACACTCCAGAACACTCACTTCTAAACAGTCACTCCCAAACACTCCAAAAGAGTCCATAACACACCAAAACACTCCAGAAAAACTCCAATACAGTTCAATACACTCCCAAACACTCCAAAACACTCCCAAGCACTCCGATACACTAAAAACAGTCCAGAATACTCCGAAATACTCCAGAACACTCGCTCCTAAAAATTCAAAACACTCCAAATCAGTGCAAAGCACTGCACAACACCAAAACACTCCCAAACACTCCAAAACAGTACCAAGCATTCCGAAACTCTACAAAACAGTCCAAAAATCTCCAAAATACTCCAAATCACTCTCTTCTGAACAGTCAATCCAAAACACTCTAATACACTACAAAACACTCCACAACACGCCAGCACACTCCCAAAACCTCCAAAACAGTCCCATACACTCCAAAACACTCGAATACACTCCGAAGCCCTCTAAAACACTCCAAATCACTAGCTTGAAAACAGTCACTCCCAAACACTCCACACCACTCCAAAACACTCCAAAACACGACATAACTCAAAAACACACCAGAACACTCCAAAACAGTCCAAAACACACCAAAACACCACAGCACTCCAAAACATAACAAAAGGCTCCAAAACACTCCCAAACATTCCAAAACCGTACCAAGCGTTCCGAAACTCGACATAACAGTCCAAAACAGTCTAAAACACGCCAAAACAATCGCCTCTAAGCACTCACACCAAAACATTTGAAATCAGTCCAAAACACCCCGAAACAGTCCAGAACACTCGCTTCTAAACAGTCACTCCCAAACACTCCAAAAGAGTCCATAATACACCAAAACACTCCAGAAATACTCCAATACAGTACAATACACTCCCAAACACTCCAACACACTCCCAAACCCTCCAGAACAGTTCCATACACTCCAAAACCCTCCAAACTCTCCAGAACACTCGCTTCTAAACAGTCACTCCCAAACACTCTAAAAGAGTCCATAACACACCAAAACACTCCAGAAAAACTCCAATACAGTTCAATACACTCCCAAACACTCCCAAACACTACAAAACACTACAAAACACTCCCAAGCACTCCGATACTCTACAAAACTGTACAAAACACTGCGAAATACTCCAAAGCACTCGCTCCTAAAAATTCAAAACAATCCAAAACAGTGCAAAACACTGCACACCAAAACACTCCCAAACACTCCAAAACAGTACCACGCATTCCGAAACTCTACAAAACAGTCCAAAACAGTCCAAAACACTCGTTTCTAAACACTCGATCCAAAACACTCTAATACACTGCAAAACACTCCACAACACGCCAGCACACTCCCAAACGCTTCAAAACAGTCCCATACACTACGAAACACTTCAAAACACCCCATAACACACAAAACACATCAAAACACTGGCTACTAAGCACTCAGTCTAACTCACTCTAAACTCAACATCACGCCAAACGATCCAAAACACACCAAAAGAGTCCAAAACACTCCCACACACTCCAAATGAGTCCCATACACTCCGAAACCCTCCAAAACGCTCCGAAACACTCGCTTCAAAACAGTCACTCCAATCCACTCCAAAACAGTCCAAAACACCACAACACTCAAAAAATACAAAACACTCCGAAAAAACACACACCAAAAAACGCACTCCAAAAAACACACTCCAAAAAACACTCCAAAAAAAACTCCAAATAACACTTCAAAAAACACTCCAGAAAACAGTCCAAAACAATCGCTTCTAAGCACACACTCCGAAACATTTGAAAACAGTCCAAAAACACTCCTAAACACATCCATAACTCAAATCACACCAAAACACTCCAAAACGATGCAAAACACACCTAAAGACTCCAAAACACTCCAACACACTTCCAAACCCTCCAGAACAGTCCCAAACACTCCAAACCACTCCAAATCACTCCAAAACACTCCATAACTCAAAAACACACCAAAACATTCCACAACACTTCAAAACACCCCAAAACAGACCAAAACACCACAGCACTCCAAAACAATCCAAAGCAATCCAGAATACTCCAAAACACTCCCAAGCACTCCAACACAGTCACAAACAGTCCAAAACTCTACAAAACAGTCGAAAACACTCCAAAACATTCCAAATCATTCGCTTCTAAGCAGTCACTCAAAACACACCAAAACACTCCAACACACTCCCAAACCCTCCAGAACAGTCCCATACACTCCAAAACCACACCAAAAGACTCCAAACCACTCCATAACACTACACAAACACTCGCTTCTACGCAATTACTCAAAACACTCCAAAACACTCCAACACACTCCCAAACCCTCCAGAACAGTTCCATACACTCCAAAACCCTCCAAACACTCCAGAACACTCGCTTCTAAACAGTCACTCTCAAACACTCCAAAAGAGTCCAAAACACTCCCAAGCACTCCGATACTCTACAAAACTGTACAAAACACTCCGAAATACTCCAAAGCACTCTCTCCTAAAAATTCAAAACAATCCAAAACAGTGCAAAACACTGCACACCAAAACACTCCCAAACACTCCAAAACAGTACCAAGCATTCCGAAACTCTACAAAACAGTCCAAACACTCCAAAACACTCGTTTCTAAACACTCGATCCAAAACACTCCAATACACTGCAAAAAAATCCACAACATGCCAGCACACTCCCAAACGCTCCAAAACAGTCCCATACACTACGAAACACTTCAAAACACTCCATAACACACAAAACACACCAAAACACTGGCTACTAAGCACTCACTCTAAATCACTCCATAACTCAACATCACACCAAACGATCCAAAACACACCAAAAGAGTCCAAAACACTCCCAAACACTCCAAAAGAGTCCCATACACTCCGAAACCCTCTAAAACGCTCCGAAACACTCGCTTCAAAACAGTCACTCCAATCCACTCCAAAACACTTCCAACACGAAATAACTCAAATCACACCAAAAAACTCCAAAACGATGCAAAACACACCTAAAGACTCCAAAACACTCCAACACACTTCCAAACTCTCCAAAACAGTCCCAAACACTCCAAACCACTCCAAATCACTCCAAAACACTCCATAACTCAAAAACACACCAAAACATTCCACAACACTCCAAAACACTCCAAAGCAGACCAAAACACCACAACACTCCAAAACAATCCAAAACAACCCAGAACACTCCAAAACACTCCCAAACACTCCAACACAGTCACAAGCAGTCCGAAACTCTACAAAACAGTCGAAAACACTCCATAACACTTCAATACATTCGCTTCTAAGCACTCACTCAAAACACACCAAAACACTCCAACACACTCCCAAACCCTCCAAAACAGTCCCATACACTCCAAAACCACACCAAAAGACTCCAAACCACTCCATAACACTCCAAAACACTCGCTTCTACGCAATTACTCAAAGCACTCCAAAACACTCCAACACAGTCCCAAACCCTCCAGAACAGTTCCATACACTCCAAAACCTTCCAAACACTCCAGAACACTCGCTTCTAAACAGTCACTCCCAAACACTCCAAAAGTGTCCATAACACACCAAAGCCCTCCAGAAAAACTCCAATACAGTCCAATACACTCCCAAACACTCCAAAACACTCCCAAGCACTCCGATTCTCTAAAAACAGTCCAAAATACTCCGAAATACTCCAGAACACTTGCTCCTAAAAATTCAAAACACTCCAAATCAGTGCAAAGCAATGCACAACACCAAAACACTCCCAAACACTCCAAAACATTACCAAGCATTCCGAAACTCTACAAAACAGTCCAAAAATCTCCAAAATACTCCAAATCACTCGCTTCTGAACAGTCAATCCAAAACACTCTAATACACTACAAAACACTCCACAACACGCCAGCACACTCCCAAAACCTCCAAAACAGTCCCACACACTCCAAAACACTCGAATACACTCCGAAGCTCTCTAAAACACTCCAAATCACTAGCTTGAAAACAGTCACTCCCAAACACTCCACACCACTCCAAAACACTCCAAAACACGACATAACTCAAAAACACACCAGAACACTCCAAAACAGTCCAAAACACCCCAAAACACCACAGCACTCCAAAACATAACAAAAGGCTCCAAAACACTCCCAAACATTCCAAAACCGTACCAAGCGTTCCGAAACTCGACATAACAGTCCAAAACAGTCCAAAACACGCCAAAACAATCGCCTCTAAGCACTCACACCAAAACATTTGAAATCAGTCCAAAACACTCCGAAACAGTCCAGAACACTCGCTTCTAAACAGTCACTCCCAAACACTCTAAAAGAGTCCATAACACACCAAAACACTCCAGAAAAACTCCAATACAGTTCATACACTCCCAAACACTCCCAAACACTACAAAACACTCCAAAACACTCCCAAGCACTCCGATGCTCTACAAAACTGTACAAAACACTCCGAAATACTCCAAAGCACTCGCTCCTAAAAATTCAAAACAATCCAAAACAGTGCAAAACACTGCACACCAAAACACTCCCAAACACTCCAAAACAGTACCAAGCATTCCGAAACTCTACAAAACAGTCCAAAACAGTCCAAAACACTCGTTTCTAAACATTCGATCCAAAACACTCTAATACACTGCAAAACACTCCACAACACGCCAGCACACTCCCAAACGCTTCAAAACAGTCCCATACACTACGAAACACTTCAAAACACCCCATAACACACAAAACACATCAAAACACTGGCTACTAAGCACTCACTCCAAATCACTCTAAACTCAACATCACGCCAAACGATCCAAAACACACCAAAAGAGTCCAAAACACTCCCAAACACTCCAAAAGAGTCCCATACACTCCGAAACCCTCTAAAACGCTCCGAAACACTCGCTTCAAAACAGTCACTCCAATCCACTCCAAAACACTTCCAACACGAAATAACTCAAAGCACACCAAAACACTCCAAAACGATGCAAAACACACCTAAAGACTCCAAAACACTCCAACACACTTCCAAACTCTCCAAAACAGTCCCAAACACTCCAAACCACTCCAAATCACTCCAAAACACTCCATAAATCAAAAACACACCAAAACATTCCACAACACTCCAAAACACTCGAAAGCAGACCAAAACACCACAACACTCCAAAACAATCCAAAACAACCCAGAACACTCCAAAACACTCCCAAACACTCCAACACAGTCACAAGCAGGCCGAAACTCTACAAAACAGTCGAAAACACTCCATAACACTTCAAAACATTCGCTTCTAAGCACTCACTCAAAACACACCAAAACACTCCAACACACTCCCAAACCCTCCAGAACAGTCCCATACACTCCAAAACCACACCAAAAGACTCCAAACCACTCCATAACACTCCAAAACACTCGCTTCTACGCAATTACTCAAAACACTCCAAAACACTCCAACACAGTCCCAAACCCTCCAGAACAGTTCCATACACTCCAAAACCCTCCAAACACTCCAGAACACTCGCTTCTAAACAGTCACACCTAGACACTCCAAAAGTGTCCATAACACACCAAAACCCTCCAGAAAAACTCCAATACAGTCCAATACACTCCCAAACACTCCAAAACACTCCCAAGCGATACTCTAAAAACAGTCCAGAATACTCCGAAATACTCCAGAACACTCGCTCCTAAAAATTCAAAACACTCCAAATCAGTGCAAAGCACTGCACAACACCAAAACACTCCCAAACACTCCAAAACAGTACCAAGCATTCCGAAACTCTACAAAACAGTCCAAAAATCTCCAAAATACTCCAAATCACTCGCATCTGGACAGTCAATCCAAAACACTCTAATACACTACAAAACACTCCACAACACGCCAGCACACTCCCAAAACCTCCAAAACAGTCCCATACACTCCAAAACACTCGAATACACTCCGAAGCCCTCTAAAACACTCCAAATCACTAGCTTCAAAACAGTCACTCCCAAACACTCCACACCACTCCAAAACACTCCAAAACACGACATAACTCAAAAACACACCAGAACACTCCAAAACAGTCCAAAACACCCCAAAACACCACAGCACTCCAAAACATAAAAAAAGGCTCCAAAACACTCCCAAACATTCCAAAACCGTACCAAGCGTTCCGAAACTCGACATAACAGTCCAAAACAGTCCAAAACACGCCAAAACAATCGCCTCTAAGCACTCACACCAAAACATTTGAAATCAGTCCAAAACACTCCGAAACAGTCCAGAACACTCGCTTCTAAACAGTCACTCCCAAACACTCTAAAAGAGTCCATAACACACCAAAACACTCCAGAAAAACTCCAATACAGTTCAATACACTCCCAAACACTCCCAAACACTACAAAACACTCCAAAACACTCCCAAGCACTCCGATACTCTACAAAACTGTACAAAACACTCCAAAATACTCCAAAGCACTCGCTCCTAAAAATTCAAAACAATCCAAAACAGTGCAAAACACTGCACACCAAAACACTCCCAAACACTCCAAAACAGTACCAAGCATTCCGAAACTCTACAAAACTGTCCAAAACAGTCCAAAACACTCGTTTCTAAACACTCGATCCAAAACACTCTAATACACTGCAAAACACTCCATAACACACAAAACACACCAAAACACTGGCTACTAAGCACTCACTCTAAATCACTCCATAACTCAACATCACACCAAACGATCCAAAACACACCAAAAGAGTCCAAAACACTCCCAAACACTCCAAAAGAGTCCCATACACTCCGACACCCTCTAAAACGCTCCGAAACACTCGCTTCAAAACAATCACTCCAATCCACTCCAAAACACTTCCAACACGAAATAACTCAAATCACACCAAACACTCCAAAACGATGCAAAACGCACCTAAAGACTCCAAAACACTCCAACACACTTCCAAACTCTCCAAAACAGTCCCAAACACTCCAAACCACTCCAAATCACTCCAAAACACTCCATAACTCAAAAACACACCAAAACATTCCACAACACTGCAAAACACTCCAAAGCAGACCAAAACACCACAACACTCCAAAACAATCCAAAACAACCCAGAACACTCCAAAACACTCCCAAACACTCCAACACAGTCACAAGCAGTCCGAAACTCTACAAAACAGTCGAAAACACTCCATAACACTTCAATACATTCGCTTCTAAGCACTCACTCAAAACACACCAAAACACTCCAACACACTCCCAAGCCCTCCAGAACAGTCCCATACACTCCAAAACCACACCAAAAGACTCCAAACCACTCCATAACACTCCAAAACACTCGCTTCTACGCAATTACTCAAAACACTCCAAAACACTCCAACACAGTCCCAAACCCTCCAGAACAGTTCCATACACTCCAAAACCCTCCAAACACTCCAGAACACTCGCTTCTAAACAGTCACACCCAAACACTCCAAAAGTGTCCATAACACACCAAAGCCCTCCAGAAAAACTCCAATACAGTCCAATACACTCCCAAACACTCCCAAACACTCCAAAACACTCCCAAGCACTCCGATACTCTAAAAACAGTCCAGAATACTCCGAAATACTCCAGAACACTCGCTCCTAAAAATTCAAAACACTCCAAATCAGTGCAAAGCACTGCACGACACCAAAACACTCCCAAACACTCCAAAACATTACCAAGCATTCCGAAACTCTACAAAACAGTCCAAAAATCTCCAAAATACTCCAAATCACTCGCTTCTGAACAGTCAATCCAAAACACTCTAATACACTACAAAACACCCCACAACACGCCAGCACACTCCCAAAACCTCCAAAACAGTCCCATACACTCCAAAACACTCGAATACACTCCGAAGCCCTCTAAAACACTCCAAATCACTAGCTTGAAAGCAGTCACTCCCAAACACTCCACACCACTCCAAAACACTCCAAAACACGACATAACTCAAAAACACACCAGAACACTCCAAAACAGTCCCAAACATAACAAAAGGCTCCAAAACACTCCCAAACATTCCAAAACCGTACCAAGCGTTCCGAAACTCGACATAACAGTCCAAAACAGTCCATACACGCCAAAACAATCGCCTCTAAGCACTCACACCAAAACATTTGAAATCAGTCCAAAACACTCCGAAACAGTCCAGAACACTTGCTTCTAAACAGTCACTCCCAAACACTCTAAAAGAGTCCATAATACACCAAAACACTCCAGAAAAACTCCAATACAGTTCAATACACTCCCAAACACTCCCAAACACTACAAAACTCTCCAAAACACTCCCAATCACTCCGATACTCTACAAAACTGTACAAAACACTCCGAAATACTCCAAAGCACTCGCTCCTAAAAATTCAAAACAATCCAAAACAGTGCAAAACACTGCACACCAAAACACTCCCAAACACTCCAAAACAGTACCACGCATTCCGAAACATTACAAAACAGTCCGAAACAGTGCAAAACACTCGTTTCTAAACACTCGATCCAAAACACTCTAATACACTGCAAAACACTCCGCAACACGCCAGCACACTCCCAAACGCCCCAAAACAGTCCCATACACTACGAAACACTTCAAAACACTCCATAACACACAAAACACATCAAAACACTGGCTACTAAGCACTCACTCTAAATCACTCTAAACTCAACATCACGCCAAACGATCCAAAACACACCAAAAGAGTCCAAAACACTCCCAAACCCTCCAGAACAGTCCCAAACATTCCAAACCACGCCAAATCACTCCAAAACACTCCATAACTCAAAAACACACCAAAACATTCCACAACACTCCAAAACACTCCAAAGCAGACCAAAACACCACAACACTCCAAAACAATCCAGAACACTCCAAAACACTCCCAAACACTCCAACACAGTCACAAGCAGTCCGAAACTCTACAAAACAGTCGAAAACACTCCATAACATTCCAAATCATTCGCTTCTAAGCACTCTCTCAAACCACACCAGAACACTCCAACACACTCCCAAACCCTCCAGAACAGTCCCATACACTCCAAAACCACACCAAAAGACTCCAAACCACTCCATAACACTACAAAACACTCGCTTCTACGCAATTACTCAAAACACTCCAAAACACTCCAACACACTCCCAAACCCTCCAGAACAGTTCCATACACTCCAAAACCCTCCAAACACTCCAGAACACTCGCTTCTAAACAGTCACTCCCAAACACTCCAAAAGAGTCCATAACACACCAAAACACTCCAGAAAAACTCCAATACAGTTCAATACACTCCCAAACACTCCCAAACACTACCAATCACTCCAAAACACTCCCAAGCACTCCGATACTCTACAAAACTGCACAAATCACTCCGAAATACTCCAAAGCACTCGCTCCTAAAAATTCAAAACAATCCAAAACAGTGCAAAACACTGCACACCAAAACACTCCCAAACACTCCAAAACAGTACCAAGCATTCCGAAACTCTACAAAACAGTCCAAAACACTCCAAAACACTCGTTTCTAAACACTCGATCCAAAACACTCTAAAACACTGCAAAACACTCCACAACATGCCAGCACACTCCCAAACGCTCCAAAACAGTCCCATACACTACGAAACACTTCAAAACACTCCATAACACACAAAACACATCAAAACACTGGCTACTAAGCACTCACTCTAAATCACTCTAAACTCAACATCACGCCAAACGATCCAAAACACACCAAAAGAGTCCAAAACACTCCCAAACACTCCAAAAGAGTCCCAAACACTCCGAAACCCTCTAAAAGGCTCCGAAACACTCGCTTCAAAACAGTCACTCCAATCCACTCCAAAACACTTCAAACACGAAATAACCCAAAAACACACCAGAACATTCCACAACACTCCAAAACAGTCCAAAACACCACAACACTCAAAAAATACAAAACACTCCGAATAAACACAGACCAAAAAACGCACTCCAAAAAACACACTTCAAAAAACACTCCAAAAAAACTCCAAATAACACTTCAAAAAACACTCCAGAAAACACTCCAAAACAATCGCTTCTAAGCACTTACTCCGAAACATTTGAAAACAGTCCAAAACAATCCGAAACACTCCATAACTCAAATCACACCAAAACACTACAAAACGATGCAAAACACACCTAAAGACTCCAAAACACTCCAACACACTTGCAAACCCTCCAGAACAGTCCCAAACACTCCAAACCACTCCAAATCACTCCAAAACACTCCATAACTCAAAAACACACCAAAACATTCCACAACACTCCAAAGCACTCCAAAGCAGACCAAAACACCACAGCACTCCAAAACAATCCAAAACAATCCAGAACACTCCAAAACACTCCCAAACACTCCAACACAGTCACAAGCAGTCCGAAACTCTACAAAACAGTCAAAAACATTCCATAACACTGCAAAACATTCGCTTCTAAGCACTCACTCAAACCACACCAGAACACTGCAACACACTCCCAAACCCTCCAGAACAGTCCCATACACTCCAAAGCCACACCAAAAGACTCCAAACCACTCCGTAACACTCCAAAACACTCGCTTCTATGCAATTACTCAAAACACTCCAAAACACACTCCCAAACCCTCCAGAACAGTTCCATACACTCCAAAACCCTCCAAACACTCCAGAACACTCGCTTCTAAACAATCACTCCCAAACACTCCAAAAGAGTCCATAATACACCAAAACACTCCAGAAATACTCCAATACAGTACAATACACTCCCAAACACTCCAAAACACTCCCAAGCGCTCCGATACTCTAAAAACAGTCCAAAATACTCCGAAATACTCCAAAACACTCGCTCCTAAAAATTCAAAACACTCCAAATCAGTGCAAAGCACTGCACAACACCAAAACACTCCCAAACACTCCAAAACAGTACCAAGCATTCCGAAACTTTATAAAACATTCCAAAAATCTCCAAAATACTCCTAAACACTCGCTTCTGAACACTCAATCCAAAACACTCTAATACACTACAAAACACTCCACAACACGCCAGCACACTCCCAAATCCTCCAAAACAGTCCCATACACGCCAAAACACTCGAATACACTCCGAAGCCCTCTAAAACACTCCAAATCACTAGCTTCAAAACAGTCACTCCCAAACACTCCAAACCACTCCAAAACACTCCAAAACACGACATAACTCAAAAACACACCAGAACACTCCAAAACAGTCCAAAACACACCAAAACACCACAGCACTCCAAAACATAACAAAAGACTCCAAAACACTCCCAAACATTCCAAAACCGTACCAAGCGTTCCGAAACTCTACATAACAGTCCAAAACAGTCCAAAACACTTCAAAACAATCGCCTCTGAGCACTCACGCCAAAACATTTGAAAACAGTCCAAAACACACCAAAACAATCCAAACGATGCAAAACACACCTAAAGACTCCAAAAACACTCCAACACACTCCCAAACCCTCCAGAACAGTCCCATACACTTCAAAATCCTCCAAACATGCGCCTCTAAACAGGCTCTCCCAAACACTCCAAACCACTCCAAAACACTCCAAAACTCTCCGATACTCTACAAAACAGTCCAAAACACGCCGAAATACTCCAAAACACTCGCTCGAAAAATTCAATGCACTCCAAAACAGTGCAAAACACTGCACAACACTTCAACACACTCCCAAACCCTCCAGAACAGTTCCATACACTCCAAAACCCTCCAAACTCTCCAGAACACTCGCTTCTAAACAGTCACTCCCAAACACTCCCAAACACTACAAAACATTCCAAAACACACCCAAGCACTCCGATACTCTACAAAACTGTACAAAACACTCCGAAATACTCCAAAGCACTCGCTCCTAAAAATTCAAAACAATCCAAAGCAGTGCAAAACACTGCACACCAAAACACTCCCAAACACTCCAAAACAGTACCAAGCATTCCGAAACTCTACAAAACAGTCCAAAACACTCCAAAACACTCGTTTCTAAACACTCGATCCAAAACACTCTGAATACACTGCAAAACACTCCACAACACGCCAGCACACTCCCAAACGCTCCAAAACAGTCCCATACACTACGAAACACTTCAAAACACTCCATAACTCACAAAACACATCAAAACACTGGCTACTAAGCACTCACTCTAAATCACTCTAAACTCAACATCACGCCAAACGATCCAAAACACACCAAAAGAGTCCAAAACACTCCCAAACACTCCAAAAGAGTCCCATACACTCCGAAACCCTCTAAAACGCTCCGAAACACTCGCTTCAAAACAGTCACTCCAATCCACTCCAAAACACTTCAAACACGAAATAACTCAAAAACACACCAGAACATTCCACAACACTCCAAAACAGTCCAAAACACCACAACACTCAAAAAATACAAAACACTCCGAAAAAACACACACCAAAAAACGCACTCCAAAAAACACACTCCAAAAAACACTCCACAAAAAACTCCAAATAACACTTCAAAAAACACTCCAGAAAACACTCCAAAACAATCGCTTCTAAGCACTCATTCCGAAACATTTGAAAACAATCCAAAGCACTCCGAAACACTCCATAACTCAAATCACATCAAAACACTCCAAAACGATGCAAAACACACCTAAACACTCCAAAACACTCCAACACACTTCCAAACCCTCCAGAACAGTCCCAAACACTCCAAACCACTCCAAATCACTCCAAAACACTCCATAACTCAAAAACACACCAAAACATTTGAAAACAGTCCAAAACACACCAAAACAATCCAAACGATGCAAAACACACCTAAAGACTCCAAAACACTCCAACACACTTGCAAACCCTCCAGAACAGTCCCAAACACTCCAAACCACTCCAAATCACTCCAAAACACCCCATAACTCAGAAACACACCAAAACATTTGAAAACAGTCCAAAACACACCAAAACACTCCAAAACGATGCAAAACACACCTAAAGACACCACAACACTCCAACACACTTCCAAGCCCTCCAGAACAGTCCCAAACACTCCAAACCACTCCAAATCACTCCAAAACACTCCATAACTCAAAAACACACCAAAACATTCCACAACACTCCAAAACACTCCAAAGCAGACCAAAACACCACAACACTCCAAAACAATCCAGAACACTCCAAAACACTCCCAAACACTCCAACACAGTCACAAACAGTCCAAAACTCTACAAAACAGTCGAAAACACTCCATAACATTCCAAATCATTCGCTTCTAAGCACTCACTCAAAACACACCAAAACACTCCAACACACTCCCAAACCCTCCAGAACAGTCCCATACACTACAAAACCACACCAAAAGACTCCAAACCACTCCATAACACTACAAAACACTCGCTTCTACGCAATTACTCAAAACACTCCAAAACACTCCAACACACTCCCAAACCCTCCAGAACAGTTCCAAAACTCCAAAACCCTCCAAACACTCCAGAACACTCGCTTCTAAACAATCACTCCCAAACACTCCAAAAGAGTCCATAATACACCAAACCACTCCAGAAATACTCCAATACAGTACAATACACTCCCAAACACTCCAACACACTCCCAAACCCTCCAGAACATTTCCATACACTCCAAAACCCTCCAAACTCTCCAGAACACTCGCTTCTAAACAGTCACTCCCAAACACTCTAAAAGAGTCCATAACACACCAAAACACTCCAGAAAAACTCCAATACAGTTCAATACACTCCCAAACACTCCCAAACACACCCAAACACTACAAAACACTCCAAAACACTCCCAAGCACTCCGATACTCTACAAAACTGTGCAAAACACTCCGAAATACTCCAAAGCACTCGCTCCTAAAAATTCAAAACAATCCAAAACAGTGCAAAACACTGCACACCAAAACACTCCCAAACACTCCAAAACAGTACCAAGCATTCCGAAGCTCTACAAAACAGTCCAAAACACTCCAAAAGACTCGTTTCTAAACACTCGATCCAAAACACTCTAATACACTGCAAAACACTCCCCAACACGCCAGCACACTCCCAAACGCTCCAAAACAGTCCCATACACTACGAAACACTTCAAAACACTCCATAACACACAAAATATATCAAAACACTGGCTACTAAGCACTCTCTGTAAATCACTCTAAACTCAACATCACGCCAAACGATCCAAAACACACCAAAAGAGTCCAAAACACTCCCAAACACTCCAAAAGAGTCCCATACACTCCGAAACCCTCTAAAACGCTCCGAAACACTCGCTTCAAAACAGTCACTCCAATCCACTCCAAAACACTTCAAACACGAAATAACTCAAAAACACACCAGAACATTCCACAACACTCCAAAACAGTCCAAAACACCACAAAACCCAAAAAATACAAAACACCGAAAAAACACACACCAAAAAACGCATTCCAAAAAACACACTCCAAAAAACACTCCAAAAAATAACTCCAAAAAACACTTCAAAGAACACTCCAGAAAACACTCCAAAACAATCGCTTCTACGCACTCACGCCAGAACATTTGAAAACAGTCCAAAACACTCCGAAACACTCCATAACTCAAATCACACCAAAGCACTCCAAAACGATGCAAAACACACCTAAAGACTCCAAAACACTCCAACACACTTCCAAACCGTCCAGAAGAGTCCCAAACACTCCAAACCACTCCAAATCACTCCAAAACACTCCATAACTCAAAAACACACCAAAACATTCAACAACACTCGAAAACACTCCAAAGCAGACCAAAACACCACAACACTCCAAAACAATCCAGAACACTCCAAAACACTCCCAAACACTCCAACACAGTCACAAACAGTCCAAAACTCTACAAAATAGTCGAAAACACTCCATAACATTCCAAATCATTCGCTTCTAAGCACTCACTCAAAACACACCAAAACACTCCAACACACTCCCAAACCCTCCAGAACAGTCCCATACACTACAAAACCACACCAAAAGACTCCAAACCACTCCATAACACTACAAAACACTCGCTTCTACGCAATTACTCAAAACACTCCAAAACACTCCAACACACTCCCAAACCCTCCAGAACAGTTCCATAAACTCCAAAACCCTCCAAACACTCCAGAACACTCGCTTCTAAACAGTCACTCCCAAACACTCCAAAAGAGTCCATAATACACCAAACCACTCCAGAAATACTCCAATACAGTACAATACACTCCCAAACACTCCAACACACTCCCAAACCCTCCAGAACATTTCCATACACTCCAAAACCCTCCAAACTCTCCAGAACACTCGCTTCTAAACAGTCACTCCCAAACACTCTAAAAGAGTCCATAACACACCAAAACACTCCAGAAAAACTCCAATACAGTTCAATACACTCCCAAACACTCCCAAACACACCCAAACACTACAAAACACTCCAAAACACTCCCAAGCACTCCGATACTCTACAAAACTGTGCAAAACACTCCGAAATACTCCAAAGCACTCGCTCCTAAAAATTCAAAACAATCCAAAACAGTGCAAAACACTGCACACCAAAACACTCCCAAACACTCCAAAACAGTACCAAGCATTCCGAAGCTCTACAAAACAGTCCAAAACACTCCAAAAGACTCGTTTCTAAACACTCGATCCAAAACACTCTAATACACTGCAAAACACTCCCCAACACGCCAGCACACTCCCAAACGCTCCAAAACAGTCCCATACACTACGAAACACTTCAAAACACTCCATAACACACAAAATATATCAAAACACTGGCTACTAAGCACTCTCTGTAAATCACTCTAAACTCAACATCACGCCAAACGATCCAAAACACACCAAAAGAGTCCAAAACACTCCCAAACACTCCAAAAGAGTCCCATACACTCCGAAACCCTCTAAAACGCTCCGAAACACTCGCTTCAAAACAGTCACTCCAATCCACTCCAAAACACTTCAAACACGAAATAACTCAAAAACACACCAGAACATTCCACAACACTCCAAAACAGTCCAAAACACCACAAAACCCAAAAAATACAAAACACCGAAAAAACACACACCAAAAAACGCATTCCAAAAAACACACTCCAAAAAACACTCCAAAAAATAACTCCAAAAAACACTTCAAAGAACACTCCAGAAAACACTCCAAAACAATCGCTTCTACGCACTCACGCCAGAACATTTGAAAACAGTCCAAAACACTCCGAAACACTCCATAACTCAAATCACACCAAAGCACTCCAAAACGATGCAAAACACACCTAAAGACTCCAAAACACTCCAACACACTTCCAAACCGTCCAGAAGAGTCCCAAACACTCCAAACCACTCCAAATCACTCCAAAACACTCCATAACTCAAAAACACACCAAAACATTCAACAACACTCGAAAACACTCCAAAGCAGACCAAAACACCACAACACTCCAAAACAATCCAGAACACTCCAAAACACTCCCAAACACTCCAACACAGTCACAAACAGTCCAAAACTCTACAAAATAGTCGAAAACACTCCATAACATTCCAAATCATTCGCTTCTAAGCACTCACTCAAAACACACCAAAACACTCCAACACACTCCCAAACCCTCCAGAACAGTCCCATACACTACAAAACCACACCAAAAGACTCCAAACCACTCCATAACACTACAAAACACTCGCTTCTACGCAATTACTCAAAACACTCCAAAACACTCCAACACACTCCCAAACCCTCCAGAACAGTTCCATAAACTCCAAAACCCTCCAAACACTCCAGAACACTCGCTTCTAAACAGTCACTCCCAAACACTCCAAAAGAGTCCATAATACACCAAACCACTCCAGAAATACTCCAATACAGTACAATACACTCCCAAACACTCCAACACACTCCCAAACCCTCCAGAACATTTCCATACACTCCAAAACCCTCCAAACTCTCCAGAACACTCGCTTCTAAACAGTCACTCCCAAACACTCTAAAAGAGTCCATAACACACCAAAACACTCCAGAAAAACTCCAATACAGTTCAATACACTCCCAAACACTCCCAAACACACCCAAACACTACAAAACACTCCAAAACACTCCCAAGCACTCCGATACTCTACAAAACTGTGCAAAACACTCCGAAATACTCCAAAGCACTCGCTCCTAAAAATTCAAAACAATCCAAAACAGTGCAAAACACTGCACACCAAAACACTCCCAAACACTCCAAAACAGTACCAAGCATTCCGAAGCTCTACAAAACAGTCCAAAACACTCCAAAAGACTCGTTTCTAAACACTCGATCCAAAACACTCTAATACACTGCAAAACACTCCCCAACACGCCAGCACACTCCCAAACGCTCCAAAACAGTCCCATACACTACGAAACACTTCAAAACACTCCATAACACACAAAATATATCAAAACACTGGCTACTAAGCACTCTCTGTAAATCACTCTAAACTCAACATCACGCCAAACGATCCAAAACACACCAAAAGAGTCCAAAACACTCCCAAACACTCCAAAAGAGTCCCATACACTCCGAAACCCTCTAAAACGCTCCGAAACACTCGCTTCAAAACAGTCACTCCAATCCACTCCAAAACACTTCAAACACGAAATAACTCAAAAACACACCAGAACATTCCACAACACTCCAAAACAGTCCAAAACACCACAAAACCCAAAAAATACAAAACACCGAAAAAACACACACCAAAAAACGCATTCCAAAAAACACACTCCAAAAAACACTCCAAAAAATAACTCCAAAAAACACTTCAAAGAACACTCCAGAAAACACTCCAAAACAATCGCTTCTACGCACTCACGCCAGAACATTTGAAAACAGTCCAAAACACTCCGAAACACTCCATAACTCAAATCACACCAAAGCACTCCAAAACGATGCAAAACACACCTAAAGACTCCAAAACACTCCAACACACTTCCAAACCGTCCAGAAGAGTCCCAAACACTCCAAACCACTCCAAATCACTCCAAAACACTCCATAACTCAAAAACACACCAAAACATTCAACAACACTCGAAAACACTCCAAAGCAGACCAAAACACCACAACACTCCAAAACAATCCAGAACACTCCAAAACACTCCCAAACACTCCAACACAGTCACAAACAGTCCAAAACTCTACAAAATAGTCGAAAACACTCCATAACATTCCAAATCATTCGCTTCTAAGCACTCACTCAAAACACACCAAAACACTCCAACACACTCCCAAACCCTCCAGAACAGTCCCATACACTACAAAACCACACCAAAAGACTCCAAACCACTCCATAACACTACAAAACACTCGCTTCTACGCAATTACTCAAAACACTCCAAAACACTCCAACACACTCCCAAACCCTCCAGAACAGTTCCATAAACTCCAAAACCCTCCAAACACTCCAGAACACTCGCTTCTAAACAGTCACTCCCAAACACTCCAAAAGAGTCCATAATACACCAAACCACTCCAGAAATACTCCAATACAGTACAATACACTCCCAAACACTCCAACACACTCCCAAACCCTCCAGAACATTTCCATACACTCCAAAACCCTCCAAACTCTCCAGAACACTCGCTTCTAAACAGTCACTCCCAAACACTCTAAAAGAGTCCATAACACACCAAAACACTCCAGAAAAACTCCAATACAGTTCAATACACTCCCAAACACTCCCAAACACACCCAAACACTACAAAACACTCCAAAACACTCCCAAGCACTCCGATACTCTACAAAACTGTGCAAAACACTCCGAAATACTCCAAAGCACTCGCTCCTAAAAATTCAAAACAATCCAAAACAGTGCAAAACACTGCACACCAAAACACTCCCAAACACTCCAAAACAGTACCAAGCATTCCGAAGCTCTACAAAACAGTCCAAAACACTCCAAAAGACTCGTTTCTAAACACTCGATCCAAAACACTCTAATACACTGCAAAACACTCCCCAACACGCCAGCACACTCCCAAACGCTCCAAAACAGTCCCATACACTACGAAACACTTCAAAACACTCCATAACACACAAAATATATCAAAACACTGGCTACTAAGCACTCTCTGTAAATCACTCTAAACTCAACATCACGCCAAACGATCCAAAACACACCAAAAGAGTCCAAAACACTCCCAAACACTCCAAAAGAGTCCCATACACTCCGAAACCCTCTAAAACGCTCCGAAACACTCGCTTCAAAACAGTCACTCCAATCCACTCCAAAACACTTCAAACACGAAATAACTCAAAAACACACCAGAACATTCCACAACACTCCAAAACAGTCCAAAACACCACAAAACCCAAAAAATACAAAACACCGAAAAAACACACACCAAAAAACGCATTCCAAAAAACACACTCCAAAAAACACTCCAAAAAATAACTCCAAAAAACACTTCAAAGAACACTCCAGAAAACACTCCAAAACAATCGCTTCTACGCACTCACGCCAGAACATTTGAAAACAGTCCAAAACACTCCGAAACACTCCATAACTCAAATCACACCAAAGCACTCCAAAACGATGCAAAACACACCTAAAGACTCCAAAACACTCCAACACACTTCCAAACCGTCCAGAAGAGTCCCAAACACTCCAAACCACTCCAAATCACTCCAAAACACTCCATAACTCAAAAACACACCAAAACATTCAACAACACTCGAAAACACTCCAAAGCAGACCAAAACACCACAACACTCCAAAACAATCCAGAACACTCCAAAACACTCCCAAACACTCCAACACAGTCACAAACAGTCCAAAACTCTACAAAATAGTCGAAAACACTCCATAACATTCCAAATCATTCGCTTCTAAGCACTCACTCAAAACACACCAAAACACTCCAACACACTCCCAAACCCTCCAGAACAGTCCCATACACTACAAAACCACACCAAAAGACTCCAAACCACTCCATAACACTACAAAACACTCGCTTCTACGCAATTACTCAAAACACTCCAAAACACTCCAACACACTCCCAAACCCTCCAGAACAGTTCCATAAACTCCAAAACCCTCCAAACACTCCAGAACACTCGCTTCTAAACAGTCACTCCCAAACACTCCAAAAGAGTCCATAATACACCAAACCACTCCAGAAATACTCCAATACAGTACAATACACTCCCAAACACTCCAACACACTCCCAAACCCTCCAGAACATTTCCATACACTCCAAAACCCTCCAAACTCTCCAGAACACTCGCTTCTAAACAGTCACTCCCAAACACTCTAAAAGAGTCCATAACACACCAAAACACTCCAGAAAAACTCCAATACAGTGCAATACACTCCCAAACACTCCCAAACACACCCAAACACTACAAAACACTCCAAAACACTCCCAAGCACTCCGATACTCTACAAAACTGTGCAAAACACTCCGAAATACTCCAAAGCACTCGCTCCTAAAAATTCAAAACAATCCAAAACAGTGCAAAACACTGCACACCAAAACACTCCCAAACACTCCAAAACAGTACCAAGCATTCCGAAGCTCTACAAAACAGTCCAAAACACTCCAAAAGACTCGTTTCTAAACACTCGATCCAAAACACTCTAATACACTGCAAAACACTCCCCAACACGCCAGCACACTCCCAAACGCTCCAAAACAGTCCCATACACTACGAAACACTTCAAAACACTCCATAACACACAAAACATATCAAAACACTGGCTACTAAGCACTCTCTGTAAATCACTCTAAACTCAACATCACGCCAAACGATCCAAAACACACCAAAAGAGTCCAAAACACTCCCAAACACTCCAAAAGAGTCCCATACACTCCGAAGCCCTCTAAAACGCTCCGAAACACTCGCTTCAAAACAGTCACTCCAATCCACTCCAAAACACTTCAAACACGAAATAACTCAAAAACACACCAGAACATTCCACAACACTCTAAAACAGTCCAAAACACCACAAAACCCAAAAAATACAAAACACCGAAAAAACACACACCAAAAAACGCATTCCAAAAAACACACTCCAAAAAACACTCCAAAAAATAACTCCAAAAAACACTTCAAAGAACACTCCAGAAAACACTCCAAAACAATCGCTTCTACGCACTCACGCCAGAACATTTGAAAACAGTCCAAAACACTCCGAAACACTCCATAACTCAAATCACACCAAAGCACTATGCAAAACACACCTAAAGACTCCAAAACACTCCAACACACTTCCAAACCGTCCAGAACAGTCCCAAACACTCCAAACCACTCCAAATCTCTCCAAAACACTCCATAACTCAAAAACACACCAAAACATTCAACAACACTCGAAAACACTCCAAAGCAGACCAAAACACCACAACACTCCAAAACAATCCAGAACACTCCAAAACACTCCCAAACACTCCAACACAGTCACAAACAGTCCAAAACTCTACAAAATAGTCGAAAACACTCCATAACATTCCAAATCATTCGCTTCTAAGCACTCACTCAAAACACACCAAAACACTCCAACACACTCCCAAACCCTCCAGAACAGTCCCATACACTACAAAACCACACCAAAAGACTCCAAACCACTCCATAACACTACAAAACACTCGCTTCTACGCAATTACTCAAAACACTCCAAAACACTCCAACACACTCCCAAACCCTCCAGAACAGTTCCATAAACTCCAAAACCCTCCAAACACTCCAGAACACTCGCTTCTAAACAGTCACTCCCAAACACTCCAAAAGAGTCCATAATACACCAAACCACTCCAGAAATACTCCAATACAGTACAATACACTCCCAAACACTCCAACACACTCCCAAACCCTCCAGAACATTTCCATACACTCCAAAACCCTCCAAACTCTCCAGAACACTCGCTTCTAAACAGTCACTCCCAAACACTCTAAAAGAGTCCATAACACACCAAAACACTCCAGAAAAACTCCAATACAGTTCAATACACTCCCAAACACTCCCAAACACACCCAAACACTACAAAACACTCCAAAACACTCCCAAGCACTCCGATACTCTACAAAACTGTGCAAAACACTCCGAAATACTCCAAAGCACTCGCTCCTAAAAATTCAAAACAATCCAAAACAGTGCAAAACACTGCACACCAAAACACTCCCAAACACTCCAAAACAGTACCAAGCATTCCGAAGCTCTACAAAACAGTCCAAAACACTCCAAAAGACTCGTTTCTAAACACTCGATCCAAAACACTCTAATACACTGCAAAACACTCCCCAACACGCCAGCACACTCCCAAACGCTCCAAAACAGTCCCATACACTACGAAACACTTCAAAACACTCCATAACACACAAAATATATCAAAACACTGGCTACTAAGCACTCTCTGTAAATCACTCTAAACTCAACATCACGCCAAACGATCCAAAACACACCAAAAGAGTCCAAAACACTCCCAAACACTCCAAAAGAGTCCCATACACTCCGAAACCCTCTAAAACGCTCCGAAACACTCGCTTCAAAACAGTCACTCCAATCCACTCCAAAACACTTCAAACACGAAATAACTCAAAAACACACCAGAACATTCCACAACACTCCAAAACAGTCCAAAACACCACAAAACCCAAAAAATACAAAACACCGAAAAAACACACACCAAAAAACGCATTCCAAAAAACACACTCCAAAAAACACTCCAAAAAATAACTCCAAAAAACACTTCAAAGAACACTCCAGAAAACACTCCAAAACAATCGCTTCTACGCACTCACGCCAGAACATTTGAAAACAGTCCAAAACACTCCGAAACACTCCATAACTCAAATCACACCAAAGCACTCCAAAACGATGCAAAACACACCTAAAGACTCCAAAACACTCCAACACACTTCCAAACCGTCCAGAACAGTCCCAAACACTCCAAACCACTCCAAATCTCTCCAAAACACTCCATAACTCAAAAACACACCAAAACATTCAACAACACTCGAAAACACTCCAAAGCAGACCAAAACACCACAACACTCCAAAACAATCCAGAACACTCCAAAACACTCCCAAACACTCCAACACACTCCCAAACCCTCCAGAACAGTTCCATACACTCCAAAACCCTCCAAACACTCCAGAACACTCGCTTCTAAAGTGTCACTCCCAAACACTCCAAAAGAGTCCATAATACACGAAAACACTCCAGAAAAACTCCAATACAGTTCAATACACTCCCAAACACTCCCAACCACTACCAATCACTCCAAAACACTCCCAAGCACTCCGATACTCTACAAAACTGTACAAAACACTCCGAAATACTCCAAAGCACTCGCTCCAAAAATTCAAAACAATCCAAAAAAGTGCAAAAAACTGCACACCAAAACAATCCCAAACACTCCAAAACAGTACCAAGCATTCCGAAACTCTACAAAACAGTCCAAAACAGTCCAAAACACTCGTTTCCAAACAATCGATCCAAAACACTCTAATACACTGCAAAACACTCCACAACACGCCAGCACACTCCCAAACGCTCCAAAACAGTCCCATACACTACGAAACACTTCAAAACACTCCATAACACACAAAACACATCGAAACACTGGCTACTAAGCACTCACTCTAAATCACTCTAAACTCAACATCACGCCAAACGATCCAAAACACACCAAAAGAGTCCAAAACACTCCCAAACACTCCAAAAGAGTCCAATACACTCCGAAACCCTCTAAAACGCTCCGAAACACTCGCTTCAAAACAGTCACTCCAATCCACTCCAAAACACTTCAAACACGAAATAACTCAAATACACACCAGAACATTCCACAACACTCCAAAACAGTCCAAAACACCACAACACTCAAAAAATACACAACACTCCGAAAAAACACACACCAAAAAACGCACTCCAAAAAACACACTCCAAAAAACACTCCAAAAAAAACTCCAAATAACACTTCAAAAAACACTCCAGAAAACACTCCAAAACAATCGCTTCTAAGCACTCATTCCGAAACATTTGAAAACAATCCAAAACAATCCGAAACACTCCATAACTCAAATCACACCAAAACACTACAAAACGATGCAAAACACACCTAAAGACTCCAAAACACTCCAACACACTTCCAAAGCCTCCAGAACAGTCCCAAACACTCCAAACCACACCAAATCACTCCAAAACACTCCATAACTCAAAAACACACCAAAACATTCCACAACACTCCAAAGCACTCCAAAGCAGACGAAAACACCACAGCACTCCAAAACAATCCAAAACAATCCAGAACACTCCAAAACACTCCCAAACACTCCAACAAAGTCACAAGCAGTCCGAAACTCTACAAAACAGTCGAAAACACTCCATAACACTCCAGAACATTCGCTTCTAAGCACTCACTCAAACCACACCAAAACACTCCAACACACTCCCAAACCCTCCAGAACAGTCCCATACACTCCAAAACCACAGCAAAAGACTCCAAACCACTCCGTAACACTCCAAAACACTCGCTTCTACGCAATTACTCAAAACACTCCAAAACACACTCCCAATACCTCCAGAACAGTTCCATACACTCCAAAACCCTCCAAACACTCCAGAACACTCGCTTCTAAACAGTCACTCCCAAACACTCCAAAAGAGTCCATAATACACCAAAACACTCCAGAAATACTCCAATACAGTACAATACACTCCCAAACACACCAAAACACTCCCAAGCACTCCGATACTCTAAAAACAGTCCAAAATACTCCGAAATACTCCAAAACACTCGCTCCTAAAAATTCAAACACTCCAAATCAGTGCAAAGCACTGCACAACACCAAAACACTCCCAAACACTCCAAAACAGTACCAAGCATTCCGAAACTCTATAAAACAGTCCAAAAATCTCCAAAATACTCCAAAACACTCGCTTCTGAACACTCAATCCAAAACACTCTAATACACTACAAAACACTCCACAACACGCCAGCACACTCCCAAAACCTTCAAAACAGTCCCATACACTCCAAAACACTCGAATACACTCCGAAGCCCTCTAAAACACTCCAAATCACTTGCTTCAAAACAGTCACTCCCAAACACTCCAAACCACTCCAAAACACTCCAAAGCACGACATAACTCAAAAACACACCAGAACACTCCAAAACAGTCGAAAACACACCAAAACACCACAGCACTCCAAAACATAACAAAAGACTCCAAAACACACCCAAACATTCCAAAACCGTACCAAGCGTTCCGAAACTCTACATAACAGTCCAAAACAGTCCAAAACACTCCAAAACAATCCCCTCTGAGCACTCACACCAAAACATTTGAAAACAGTCCAAAACACACCAAAACAATCCAAACGATGCAAAACACACCTAAAGACTCCAAAACACTCCAACACACTCCCAAACCCTCCAGAACAGTCCCATACACTTCAAAATCCTCCAAACATTCGCCTCTAAACAGGCTCTCCCAAACACTCCAAACCACTCCAATACAATCCAAAACTCTCCGATGCTCTGCAAAACAATCCAAAACACGCCGAAATATTCCAAAGCACTCGCTCCAAAAAATCAATGCACTCCAAAGCAGTGCAAAACACTGCACAACACTTCAACACACTCCCAAACCCTCCAGAGCAGTTCCATACACTCCAAAACCCTCCAACCTCTCCAGAACACTCGCTTCTAAACAGTCACTCCCAAAACACTCCAAAAGAGTCCATAACACACCAAAACATTCCAGAAAAACTCCAATACAGTTCAATACACTCCCAAACACTACAAAACACTCCAAAACACTCCCAAGCACCCCGATACTCTACAAAACTGTACAAAACACTCCGAAATACTCCAAAGCACTCGCTCCTAAAAACTCAAGACAATCCAAAACAGTGCAAAACACTACACACCAAAACACTCCCAAACACTCCAAAACAGTACCAAGCATTCCAAAACTCTACAAAACACTCCAAAACACTCGTTTCTAAACACTCGATCCAAAACACTCTAATACACTGCAAAACACTCCACAACACGCCAGCGCACTCCCAAACGCTCCAAAACAGTCCCATACACTACGAAACACTTCAAAACACTCCATAACACACAAAACACATCAAAACACTGGCTACTAAGCATTCACTCTAAATCACTCTAAACTCAACATCACACCAAACGATCCAAAACACACCAAAAGAGTCCAAAACAGTCCCAAACACTCCAAAAGAGTCCCATACACTCCGAAACCCTCTAAAACGCTCCGAAACAGTCGCTTCAAAACAGTCGCTCCAATCCACTCCAAAACACTCCAAAACACGACATAACTCAAAAACACACCAGAACACTCCAAAACAGTCGAAAACACACCAAAACACCACAGCACTCCAAAACATAACAAAAGACTCCAAAACACTCCCAAACATTCCAAAACCGTACCAAGCGTTCCGAAACTCTACATAACAGTCCAAAACAGTCCAAAACACTCCAAAACAATCGCCTCTGAGCACTCACACCAAAACATTTGAAAACAGTCCAAAACACACCAAAACAATCCAAACGATGCAAAACACACCTAAAGACTCCAAAACACTCCAACACACTCCCAAACCCTCCAGAACAGTCCCATTCACTTCAAAATCCTCCAAACATTCGCCTCTAAACAGGCTGTCCCAAACACTCCAAACCACTCCAAAACACTCCAAAACTCTCCGATGCTCTACAAAACAATCCAAAACACGCCGAAATACTCCAAAGCACTCGCTCCAAAAAATCAATGCACTCCAAAGCAGTGCAAAACACTGCACAACACTTCAACACACTCCCAAACCCTCCAGAGCAGTTCCATACACTCCAAAACCCTCCAACCTCTCCAGAACACTCGCTTCTAAACAGTCACTCCCAAAACACTCCAAAAGAGTCCATAACACACCAAAACACTCCAGAAAAACTCCAATACAGTTCAATACACTCCCAAACACTACAAAACACTCCAAAACACTCCCAAGCACCCCGATACTCTACAAAACTGTACAAAACACTCCGAAATACTCCAAAGCACTCGCTCCTAAAAACTCAAAACAATCCAAAACAGTGCAAAACACTACACACCAAAACACTCCCAAACACTCCAAAACAGTACCAAGCATTCCAAAACTCTACAAAACACTCCAAAACACTCGTTTCTAAACACTCGATCCAAAACACTCTAATACACTGCAAAACACTCCACAACACGCCAGCGCACTCCCAAACGCTCCAAAACAGTCCCATACACTACGAAACACTTCAAAACACTCCATAACACACAAAACACATCAAAACACTGGCTACTAAGCACTCACTCTAAATCACTCTAAACTCAACATCACACCAAACGATCCAAAACACACCAAAAGAGTCCAAAACAGTCCCAAACACTCCAAAAGAGTCCCATACACTCCGAAACCCTCTAAAACGCTCCGAAACAGTCGCTTCAAAACAGTCGCTCCAATCCACTCCAAAACACTTCAAACACGAAATAACTCAAAAACACACCAGAACATTCCACAACACTCCAAAACAGTCCAAAACACCACAACACCCAAAAAATACAAAACACCGAAAAAACACGCACCAAAAAACGCATTCCAAAAAACACACTCCAAAAAACACTCCAAAAAATAACTCCAAAAAACACTTCAAAGAACACTCCAGAAAACACTCCAAAACAATCGCTTCTAAGCACTCACGCCAAAACATTTGGAAACAGTCCAAAACACTCCGAAACACTCCATAACTCAAATCACACCAAAGCACTCCAAAACGATGCAAAACACACCTAAAGACTCCAAAACACTCCAACACACTTCCAAACCGTCCAGAACAGTCCCAAACACTCCAAACCACTCCAAATCACTCCAAAACACTCCATAACTCAAAAACACACCAAAACATTCCACAACACTCCAAAACACTCCAAAGCAGACCAAAACACCATAACAATCCAAAAAATCCAGAACACTCCAAAACACTCCCAAACACTTCAACACAGTCACAAGCAGTCCGAAACTCTACAAAACAGTCGAAAACACTCCATAACACTCCAAAACATTTGCTTCTAAGCACTCACTCAAAACACACAAAAACACTCCAACACACTCCCAAACCCTCCAGAACACTCCCATACACTCCAAAACCACACCAAAAGACGCCAAACCACTCCATAACACTACAAAACACTCGCTTCTACGCAATTACTCAAAACACTCCAAAACACTCCAACACACTCCCAAACCCTCCAGAACAGTTCCATACACTCCCAAACACTCCCAAACACTACCAATCACTCCAAAACACTCCCAAGCACTCCGATACTCTACAAAACTGTACAAAACACTCCGAAATACTCCAAAGCACTCGCTCCTAAAAATTCAAAACAATCCAAAACAGTGCAAAAAACTGCACACCAAAACACTCCCAAACACTCCAAAACAGTACCAAGCATTCCGATACTCTACAAAACAGTCCAAAACACTCCAAAACACTCGGTTCCAAACAATCGATCCAAAACACTCTAATACACTGCAAAACACTCCACAACACGCCAGCACACTCCCAAACGCTCCAAAACAGTCCCATACACTACGAAACACTTCAAAACACTCCATAACACACAAAATACATCAAAACACTGGCTACTAAGCACTCACTCTAAATCACTCTAAACTCAACATCACGCCAAACGATCCAAAACACACCAAAATAGTCCAAAACACTCCGAAACCCTCTCAAACGCTCCGAAACACTCGCTTCAAAACAGTCACTCCAATCCACTCCAAAACACTTCAAACACGAAATAACTCAAAAACACACCAGAACATTCCACAACACTCCAAAACAGTCCAAAACACCACAACACCGAAAAAACACGCACCAAAAAACGCATTCCAAAAAACACTCCAAAAAACAGTCCAAAAAATAACTCCAAAAAACACTTCAAAGATCACTCCAGAAAACACTCCAAAACAATCGCTTCTAAGCTCTCACGCCAAAACATTTGAAAACAGTCCAAAACACTCCGAAACACTCCATAACTCAAATCACACCAAAGCACTCCAAAACGATGCAAAACACACCTAAAGACTCCAAAACACTCCAACACACTCCCAAACCGTCCAGAACAGTCCCAAACACTTCAAACCACTCCAAATCACTCCAAAACACTCCATAACTCAAAAACACACCAAAACATTCCACAACACTCCAAAACACTCCAAAGCAGACCAAAACACCACAACACTCCAAAAAATCCAGAACACTCCAAAACACTCCCAAACACTCCAACACAGTCACAAGCAGTCCGAAACTCTACAAAACAGTCGAAAACACTCCATAACACTCCAAAACATTTGCTTCTAAGCACTCACTCAAAACACACAAAAACACTCCAACACACTCCCAAACCCTCCAGAACACTCCCATACACTCCAAAACGACACCAAAAACTCCAAACCACTCCATAACACTACAAAACACTCGCTTCTATGCAATTACTCAAAACACTCCAAAACACTCCAACACACTCCCAAACCCTCCAGAACAGTTCCATACACTCCCAAACACTACCAATCACTCCAAAACACTCCCAAGCACTCCGATACTCTACAAAACTGTACAAAACACTCCGAAATACTCCAAAGCACTCGCTCCTAAAAATTCAAAACAATCCAAAAAAGTGCAAAAAGCTGCACACCAAAACACTCCCAAACACTCCAAAACAGTACCAAGCATTCCGAAACTCTACAAAACAGTCCAAAACAGTCCAAAACACTCGTTTCCAAACAATCGATCCAAAACACTCTAATACACTGCAAAACACTCCACAACACGCCAGCACACTCCCAAACGCTCCAAAACAGTCCCATACACTACGAAACACTTCAAAACACTCCATAACACACAAAACACATCAAAACACTGGCTACTAAGCACTCACTCTAAATCACTCTAAACTCAACATCACGCCAAACGATCCAAAACACACCAAAAGAGTCCAAAACACTCCCAAACACTCCAAAAGAGTCCAATACACTCCGAAACCCTCTAAAACGCTCCGAAACACTCGCTTCAAAACAGTCACTCCAATCCACTCCAAAACACTTCAAACACGAAATAACTCAAATACACACCAGAACATTCCACAACACTCCAAAACAGTCCAAAACACCACAACACCCAAAAAATACAAAACACCGAAAAAACACGCACCAAAAAATGCATTCCAAAAAACACTCCAAAAAACAGTCCAAAAAATAACTCCAAAAAACACTTCAAAGATCACTCCAGAAAACACTCCAAAACAATCGCTTCTAAGCTTTCGCGCCAAAACATTTGAAAACAGTCCAAAACACTCCGAAACACTCCATAACTCAAATCACACCAAAGCACTCCAAAACGATGCAAAACACACCTAAAGACTCCAAAACACTCCAACACACTTCCAAACCGTCCAGAACAGTCCCAAACACTTCAAACCACTCCAAATCACTCCAAAACACTCCATAACTCAAAAACACACCAAAACATTCCACAACACTCCAAAACACTCCAAAGCAGACCAAAACACCACAACACTCCAAAAAATCCAGAACACTCCAAAACACTCCCAAACACTCCAACACAGTCACAAGCAGTCCGAAACTCTACAAAACAGTCGAAAACACTCCATAACACTCCAAAACATTCGCTTCTAAGCACTCACTCAAAACACACAAAAACACTCCAACACACTCCCAAACCCTCCAGAACACTCCCATACACTCCACAACACGCCAGCACACTCCCAAAACCTCCAAAACAGTCCCATACACTCCAAAACACTCGAATACACTCCGAAGCCCTCTAAAACACTCCAAATCACTAGCTTCAAAACAGTCACTCCCAAACACTCCAAACCACTCCAAAACACTCCAAAACACGACATAACTCAAAAACACACTAGAACACTCCAAAACAGTCGAAAACACACCAAAACACCACAGCACTCCAAAACATAACAAAAGACTCCAAAACACTCCCAAACATTCCAAAACCGTACCAAGCGTTCCGAAACTCTACATAACAGTCCAAAACAGTCCAAAACACTCCAAAACAATCGCCTCTGAGCACTCACACCAAAACATTTGAAAACAGTCCAAAACACACCAAAACAATCCAAACGATGCAAAACACACCTAAAGACTCCAAAACACTCCAACACACTCCCAAACCCTCCAGAACAGTACCATACACTTCAAAATCCTCCAAACATTCGCCTCTGAACAGGCTCTCCCAAACACTCCAAACCACTCCAAAACACTCCAAAACTCTCCGATGCTCTACAAAACAATCCAAAACACGCCGAAATATTCCAAAGCACTCGCTCCAAAAAATCAATGCACTCCAAAGCAGTGCAAAACACTGCACAACACTTCAACACACTCCCAAACCCTCCAGAGCAGTTCCATACACTCCAAAACCCTCCAACCTCTCCAGAACACTCGCTTCTAAACAGTCACTCCCAAAACACTCCAAAAGAGTCCATAACACACCAAAACATTCCAGAAAAACTCCAATACAGTTCAATACACTCCCAAACACTACAAAACACTCCAAAACACTCCCAAGCACCCCGATACTCTACAAAACTGTACAAAACACTCCGAAATACTCCAAAGCACTCGCTCCTAAAAACTCAAAACAATCCAAAACAGTGCAAAACACTACACACCAAAACACTCCCAAACACTCCAAAACAGTACCAAGCATTCCAAAACTCTACAAAACACTCCAAAACACTCGTTTCTAAACACTCGATCCAAAACACTCTAATACACTGCAAAACACTCCACAACACGCCAGCGCACTCCCAAACGCTCCAAAACAGTCCCATACACTACGAAACACTTCAAAACACTCCATAACACACAAAACACATCAAAACACTGGCTACTAAGCATTCACTCTAAATCACTCTAAACTCAACATCACACCAAACGATCCAAAACACACCAAAAGAGTCCAAAACAGTCCCAAACACTCCAAAAGAGTCCCATACACTCCGAAACCCTCTAAAACGCTCCGAAACAGTCGCTTCAAAACAGTCGCTCCAATCCACTCCAAAACACTCCAAAACACGACATAACTCAAAAACACACTAGAACACTCCAAAACAGTCGAAAACACACCAAAACACCACAGCACTCCAAAACATAACAAAAGACTCCAAAACACTCCCAAACATTCCAAAACCGTACCAAGCGTTCCGAAACTCTACATAACAGTCCAAAACACTCCAAAACAATCGCCTCTGAGCACTCACACCAAAACATTTGAAAACAGTCCAAAACACACCAAAACAATCCAAACGATGCAAAACACACCTAAAGACTCCAAAACACTCCAACACACTCCCAAACCCTCCAGAACAGTACCATACACTTCAAAATCCTCCAAACATTCGCCTCTGAACAGGCTCTCCCAAACACTCCAAACCACTCCAAAACACTCCAAAACTCTCCGATGCTCTACAAAACAATCCAAAACACGCCGAAATACTCCAATGCACTCGCTCCAAAAAATCAATGCACTCCAAAGCAGTGCAAAACACTGCACAACACTTCAACACACTCCCAAACCCTCCAGAGCAGTTCCATACACTCCAAAACCCTCCAACCTCTCCAGAACACTCGCTTCTAAACAGTCACTCCCAAAACACTCCAAAAGAGTCCATAACACACCAAAACATTCCAGAAAAACTCCAATACAGTTCAATACACTCCCAAACACTACAAAACACTCCAAAACACTCCCAAGCACCCCGATACTCTACAAAACTGTACAAAACACTCCGAAATACTCCAAAGCACTCGCTCCTAAAAACTCAAAACAATCCAAAACAGTGCAAAACACTACACACCAAAACACTCCCAAACACTCCAAAACAGTACCAAGCATTCCAAAACTCTACAAAACACTCCAAAACACTCGTTTCTAAACACTCGATCCAAAACACTCTAATACACTGCAAAACACTCCACAACACGCCAGCGCACTCCCAAACGCTCCAAAACAGTCCCATACACTACGAAACACTTCAAAACACTCCATAACACACAAAACACATCAAAACACTGGCTACTAAGCACTCACTCTAAATCACTCTAAACTCAACATCACACCAAACGATCCAAAACACACCAAAAGAGTCCAAAACAGTCCCAAACACTCCAAAAGAGTCCCATACACTCCGAAACCCTCTAAAACGCTCCGAAACAGTCGCTTCAAAACAGTCGCTCCAATCCACTCCAAAACACTTCAAACACGAAATAACTCAAAAACACACCAGAACATTCCACAACACTCCAAAACAGTCCAAAACACCACAACACCCAAAAAATACAAAACACCGAAAAAACACGCACCAAAAAACGCATTCCAAAAAACACACTCCAAAAAACACTCCAAAAAATAACTCCAAAAAACACTTCAAAGAACACTCCAGAAAACACTCCAAAACAATCGCTTCTAAGCACTCACGCCAAAACATTTGGAAACAGTCCAAAACACTCCGAAACACTCCATAACTCAAATCACACCAAAGCACTCCAAAACACTCCAACACACTTCCAAACCGTCCAGAACAGTCACAAACACTCCAAACCACTCCAAATCACTCCAAAACACTCCATAACTCAAAAACACACCAAAACATTCCACAACACTCCAAAACACTCCAAAGCAGACCAAAACACCACAACACTCCAAAAAATCCAGAACACTCCAAAACACTCCCAAACACTCCAACACAGTCACAAGCAGTCCGAAACTCTACAAAATAGTCGAAAACACTCCATAACACTCCAAAACATTCGCTTCTAAGCACTCACTCAAAACACACAAAAACACTCCAACACACTCCCAAACCCTCCAGAACACTCCCATACACTCCACAACACGCCAGCACACTCCCAAAACCTCCAAAACAGTCCCATACACTCCAAAACACTCGAATACACTCCGAAGCCCTCTAAAACACTCCAAATCACTAGCTTCAAAACAGTCACTCCCAAACACTCCAAACCACTCCAAAACACTCCAAAACACGACATAACTCAAAAACACACTAGAACACTCCAAAACAGTCGAAAACACACCAAAACACCACAGCACTCCAAAACATAACAAAAGACTCCAAAACACTCCCAAACATTCCAAAACCGTACCAAGCGTTCCGAAACTCTACATAACAGTCCAAAACAGTCCAAAACACTCCAAAACAATCGCCTCTGAGCACTCACACCAAAACATTTGAAAACAGTCCAAAACACACCAAAACAATCCAAACGATGCAAAACACACCTAAAGACTCCAAAACACTCCAACACACTCCCAAACCCTCCAGAACAGTACCATACACTTCAAAATCCTCCAAACATTCGCCTCTGAACAGGCTCTCCCAAACACTCCAAACCACTCCAAAACACTCCAAAACTCTCCGATGCTCTACAAAACAATCCAAAACACGCCGAAATATTCCAAAGCACTCGCTCCAAAAAATCAATGCACTCCAAAGCAGTGCAAAACACTGCACAACACTTCAACACACTCCCAAACCCTCCAGAGCAGTTCCATACACTCCAAAACCCTCCAACCTCTCCAGAACACTCGCTTCTAAACAGTCACTCCCAAAACACTCCAAAAGAGTCCATAACACACCAAAACATTCCAGAAAAACTCCAATACAGTTCAATACACTCCCAAACACTACAAAACACTCCAAAACACTCCCAAGCACCCCGATACTCTACAAAACTGTACAAAACACTCCGAAATACTCCAAAGCACTCGCTCCTAAAAACTCAAAACAATCCAAAACAGTGCAAAACACTACACACCAAAACACTCCCAAACACTCCAAAACAGTACCAAGCATTCCAAAACTCTACAAAACACTCCAAAACACTCGTTTCTAAACACTCGATCCAAAACACTCTAATACACTGCAAAACACTCCACAACACGCCAGCGCACTCCCAAACGCTCCAAAACAGTCCCATACACTACGAAACACTTCAAAACACTCCATAACACACAAAACACATCAAAACACTGGCTACTAAGCATTCACTCTAAATCACTCTAAACTCAACATCACACCAAACGATCCAAAACACACCAAAAGAGTCCAAAACAGTCCCAAACACTCCAAAAGAGTCCCATACACTCCGAAACCCTCTAAAACGCTCCGAAACAGTCGCTTCAAAACAGTCGCTCCAATCCACTCCAAAACACTCCAAAACACGACATAACTCAAAAACACACTAGAACACTCCAAAACAGTCGAAAACACACCAAAACACCACAGCACTCCAAAACATAACAAAAGACTCCAAAACACTCCCAAACATTCCAAAACCGTACCAAGCGTTCCGAAACTCTACATAACAGTCCAAAACACTCCAAAACAATCGCCTCTGAGCACTCACACCAAAACATTTGAAAACAGTCCAAAACACACCAAAACAATCCAAACGATGCAAAACACACCTAAAGACTCCAAAACACTCCAACACACTCCCAAACCCTCCAGAACAGTACCATACACTTCAAAATCCTCCAAACATTCGCCTCTGAACAGGCTCTCCCAAACACTCCAAACCACTCCAAAACACTCCAAAACTCTCCGATGCTCTACAAAACAATCCAAAACACGCCGAAATACTCCAATGCACTCGCTCCAAAAAATCAATGCACTCCAAAGCAGTGCAAAACACTGCACAACACTTCAACACACTCCCAAACCCTCCAGAGCAGTTCCATACACTCCAAAACCCTCCAACCTCTCCAGAACACTCGCTTCTAAACAGTCACTCCCAAAACACTCCAAAAGAGTCCATAACACACCAAAACATTCCAGAAAAACTCCAATACAGTTCAATACACTCCCAAACACTACAAAACACTCCAAAACACTCCCAAGCACCCCGATACTCTACAAAACTGTACAAAACACTCCGAAATACTCCAAAGCACTCGCTCCTAAAAACTCAAAACAATCCAAAACAGTGCAAAACACTACACACCAAAACACTCCCAAACACTCCAAAACACTACCAAGCATTCCAAAACTCTACAAAACACTCCAAAACACTCGTTTCTAAACACTCGATCCAAAACACTCTAATACACTGCAAAACACTCCACAACACGCCAGCGCACTCCCAAACGCTCCAAAACAGTCCCATACACTACGAAACACTTCAAAACACTCCATAACACACAAAACACATCAAAACACTGGCTACTAAGCACTCACTCTAAATCACTCTAAACTCAACATCACACCAAACGATCCAAAACACACCAAAAGAGTCCAAAACAGTCCCAAACACTCCAAAAGAGTCCCATACACTCCGAAACCCTCTAAAACGCTCCGAAACAGTCGCTTCAAAACAGTCGCTCCAATCCACTCCAAAACACTTCAAACACGAAATAACTCAAAAACACACCAGAACATTCCACAACACTCCAAAACAGTCCAAAACACCACAACACCCAAAAAATACAAAACACCGAAAAAACACGCACCAAAAAACGCATTCCAAAAAACACACTCCAAAAAACACTCCAAAAAATAACTCCAAAAAACACTTCAAAGAACACTCCAGAAAACACTCCAAAACAATCGCTTCTAAGCACTCACGCCAAAACATTTGGAAACAGTCCAAAACACTCCGAAACACTCCATAACTCAAATCACACCAAAGCACTCCAAAACACTCCAACACACTTCCAAACCGTCCAGAACAGTCACAAACACTCCAAACCACTCCAAATCACTCCAAAACACTCCATAACTCAAAAACACACCAAAACATTCCACAACACTCCAAAACACTCCAAAGCAGACCAAAACACCATAACACTCCAAAAAATCCAGAACACTCCAAAACACTCCCAAACACTTCAACACAGTCACAAGCAGTCCGAAACTCTACAAAACAGTCGAAAACACTCCATAACACTCCAAAACATTTGCTTCTAAGCACTCACTCAAAACACACAAAAACACACCAACACACTCCCAAACCCTCCAGAACACTCCCATACACTCCAAAACGACACCAAAAGACTCCAAACCACTCCATAACACTACAAAACACTCGCTTCTATGCAATTACTCAAAACACTCCAAAACACTCCAACACACTGCCAAACCCTCCAGAACAGTTCCATACACTCCCAAACACTCCCAAACACTACCAATCACTCCAAAACACTCCCAAGCACTCCGATACTCTACAAAACTGTACAAAACACTCCGAAATACTCCAAAGCACTCGCTCCTAAATATTCAAAACAATCCAAAAAAGTGCAAAAAACTGCACACCAAAACACTCCCAAACACTCCAAAACAGTACCAAGCATTCCGAAACTCTACAAAACAGTCCAAAACAGTCCAAAACACTCGTTTCCAAACAATCGATCCAAAACACTCTAATACACTGCAAAACACTCCACAACACGCCAGCACACTCCCAAACGCTCCAAAACAGTCCCATACACTACTAAACACTTCAAAACACTCCATAACACACAAAACACATCAAAACACTGGCTACTAAGCACTCACTCTAAATCACTCTAAACTCAACATCACGCCAAACGATCCAAAACACACCAAAAGAGTCCAAAACACTCCCAAACACTCCAAAAGAGTCCAATACACTCCGAAACCCTCTAAAACGCTCCGAAACACTCGCTTCAAAACAGTCACTCCAATCCACTCCAAAACACTTCAAACACGAAATAACTCAAATACACACCAGAACATTCCACAACACTCCAAAACAGTCCAAAACACCACAACACCCAAAAAATACAAAACACCGAAAAAACACGCACCAAAAAATGCATTCCAAAAACACTCCAAAAAACAGTCCAAAAAATAACTCCAAAAAACACTTCAAAGATCACTCCAGAAAACACTCCAAAACAATCGCTTCTAAGCTTTCGCGCCAAAACATTTGAAAACAGTCCAAAACACTCCGAAACACTCCATAACTCAAATCACACCAAAGCACTCCAAAACGATGCAAAACACACCTAAAGACTCCAAAACACTCCAACACACTTCCAAACCGTCCAGAACAGTCCCAAACACTTCAAACCACTCCAAATCACTCCAAAACACTCCATAACTCAAAAACACACCAAAACATTCCACAACACTCCAAAACACTCCAAAGCAGACCAAAACACCACAACACTCCAAAAAATCCAGAACACTCCAAAACACTCCCAAACACTCCAACACAGTCACAAGCAGTCCGAAACTCTACAAAACAGTCGAAAACACTCCATAACACTCCAAAACATTCGCTTCTAAGCACTCACTCAAAACACACAAAAACACTCCAACACACTCCCAAACCCTCCAGAACACTCCCATACACTCCACAACACGCCAGCACACTCCCAAAACCTCCAAAACAGTCCCATACACTCCAAAACACTCGAATACACTCCGAAGCCCTCTAAAACACTCCAAATCACTAGCTTCAAAACAGTCACTCCCAAACACTCCAAACCACTCCAAAACACGACATAACTCAAAAACACACCAGAACACTCCAAAACAGTCGAAAACACACCAAAACACCACAGCACTCCAAAACATAACAAAAGACTCCAAAACACTCCCAAACATTCCAAAACCGTACCAAGCGTTCCGAAACTCTACATAACAGTCCAAAACAGTCCAAAACACTCCAAAACAATCGCCTCTGAGCACTCACACCAAAACATTTGAAAACAGTCCAAAACACACCAAACAATCCAAACGATGCAAAACACACCTAAAGACTCCAAAACACTCCAACACACTCCCAAACCCTCCAGAACAGTCCCATTCACTTCAAAATCCTCCAAACATTCGCCTCTAAACAGGCTGTCCCAAACACTCCAAACCACTCCAAAACACTCCAAAACTCTCCGATGCTCTACAAAACAATCCAAAACACGCCGAAATACTCCAAAGCACTCGCTCCAAAAAATCAATGCACTCCAAAGCAGTGCAAAACACTGCACAACACTTCAACACACTCCCAAACCCTCCAGAGCAGTTCCATACACTCCAAAACCCTCCAACCTCTCCAGAACACTCGCTTCTAAACAGTCACTCCCAAAACACTCCAAAAGAGTCCATAACACACCAAAACACTCCAGAAAAACTCCAATACAGTTCAATACACTCCCAAACACTACAAAACACTCCAAAACACTCCCAAGCACCCCGATACTCTACAAAACTGTACAAAACACTCCGAAATACTCCAAAGCACTCGCTCCTAAAAACTCAAAACAATCCAAAACAGTGCAAAACACTACACACCAAAACACTCCCAAACACTCCAAAACAGTACCAAGCATTCCAAAACTCTACAAAACACTCCAAAACACTCGTTTCTAAACACTCGATCCAAAACACTCTAATACACTGCAAAACACTCCACAACACGCCAGCGCACTCCCAAACGCTCCAAAACAGTCCCATACACTACGAAACACTTCAAAACACTCCATAACACACAAAACACATCAAAACACTGGCTACTAAGCACTCACTCTAAATCACTCTAAACTCAACATCACACCAAACGATCCAAAACACACCAAAAGAGTCCAAAACAGTCCCAAACACTCCAAAAGAGTCCCATACACTCCGAAACCCTCTAAAACGCTCCGAAACAGTCGCTTCAAAACAGTCGCTCCAATCCACTCCAAAACACTTCAAACACGAAATAACTCAAAAACACACCAGAACATTCCACAACACTCCAAAACAGTCCAAAACACCACAACACCCAAAAAATACAAAACACCGAAAAAACACGCACCAAAAAACGCATTCCAAAAAACACACTCCAAAAAACACTCCAAAAAATAACTCCAAAAAACACTTCAAAGAACACTCCAGAAAACACTCCAAAACAATCGCTTCTAAGCACTCACGCCAAAACATTTGGAAACAGTCCAAAACACTCCGAAACACTCCATAACTCAAATCACACCAAAGCACTCCAAAACACTCCAACACACTTCCAAACCGTCCAGAACAGTCACAAACACTCCAAACCACTCCAAATCACTCCAAAACACTCCATAACTCAAAAACACACCAAAACATTCCACAACACTCCAAAACACTCCAAAGCAGACCAAAACACCACAACACTCCAAAAAATCCAGAACACTCCAAAACACTCCCAAACACTCCAACACAGTCACAAGCAGTCCGAAACTCTACAAAACAGTCGAAAACACTCCATAACACTCCAAAACATTCGCTTCTAAGCACTCACTCAAAACACACAAAAACACTCCAACACACTCCCAAACCCTCCAGAACACTCCCATACACTCCACAACACGCCAGCACACTCCCAAAACCTCCAAAACAGTCCCATACACTCCAAAACACTCGAATACACTCCGAAGCCCTCTAAAACACTCCAAATCACTAGCTTCAAAACAGTCACTCCCAAACACTCCAAACCACTCCAAAACACTCCAAAACACGACATAACTCAAAAACACACTAGAACACTCCAAAACAGTCGAAAACACACCAAAACACCACAGCACTCCAAAACATAACAAAAGACTCCAAAACACTCCCAAACATTCCAAAACCGTACCAAGCGTTCCGAAACTCTACATAACAGTCCAAAACAGTCCAAAACACTCCAAAACAATCGCCTCTGAGCACTCACACCAAAACATTTGAAAACAGTCCAAAACACACCAAAACAATCCAAACGATGCAAAACACACCTAAAGACTCCAAAACACTCCAACACACTCCCAAACCCTCCAGAACAGTACCATACACTTCAAAATCCTCCAAACATTCGCCTCTGAACAGGCTCTTCCTAACACTCCAAACCACTCCAAAACACTCCAAAACTCTCCGATGCTCTACAAAACAATCCAAAACACGCCGAAATATTCCAAAGCACTCGCTCCAAAAAATCAATGCACTCCAAAGCAGTGCAAAACACTGCACAACACTTCAACACACTCCCAAACCCTCCAGAGCAGTTCCATACACTCCAAAACCCTCCAACCTCTCCAGAACACTCGCTTCTAAACAGTCACTCCCAAAACACTCCAAAAGAGTCCATAACACACCAAAACATTCCAGAAAAACTCCAATACAGTTCAATACACTCCCAAACACTACAAAACACTCCAAAACACTCCCAAGCACCCCGATACTCTACAAAACTGTACAAAACACTCCGAAATACTCCAAAGCACTCGCTCCTAAAAACTCAAAACAATCCAAAACAGTGCAAAACACTACACACCAAAACACTCCCAAACACTCCAAAACAGTACCAAGCATTCCAAAACTCTACAAAACACTCCAAAACACTCGTTTCTAAACACTCGATCCAAAACACTCTAATACACTGCAAAACACTCCACAACACGCCAGCGCACTCCCAAACGCTCCAAAACAGTCCCATACACTACGAAACACTTCAAAACACTCCATAACACACAAAACACATCAAAACACTGGCTACTAAGCATTCACTCTAAATCACTCTAAACTCAACATCACACCAAACGATCCAAAACACACCAAAAGAGTCCAAAACAGTCCCAAACACTCCAAAAGAGTCCCATACACTCCGAAACCCTCTAAAACGCTCCGAAACAGTCGCTTCAAAACAGTCGCTCCAATCCACTCCAAAACACTCCAAAACACGACATAACTCAAAAACACACTAGAACACTCCAAAACAGTCGAAAACACACCAAAACACCACAGCACTCCAAAACATAACAAAAGACTCCAAAACACTCCCAAACATTCCAAAACCGTACCAAGCGTTCCGAAACTCTACATAACAGTCCAAAACACTCCAAAACAATCGCCTCTGAGCACTCACACCAAAACATTTGAAAACAGTCCAAAACACACCAAAACAATCCAAACGATGCAAAACACACCTAAAGACTCCAAAACACTCCAACACACTCCCAAACCCTCCAGAACAGTACCATACACTTCAAAATCCTCCAAACATTCGCCTC